>NC_091989.1:22724493-22827023 GCF_044704955.1 Pristiophorus japonicus | reverse complement strand
GTGGGGGGGGAAGAGGAGTGCGTGGGGGGGGAAGAGGAGTGCGTGGGGGGGGAAGAGGAAGTGCGTGGGGGGGGAAGAGGAGTGCGTGGGGGGGGAAGAGGAGTGCGTGGGGGGGGAAGAGGAGTGCGTGGGGGGGAAGAGGAGTGCGTGGGGGGGGGAAGAGGAGTGCGTGGGGGGGGAAGAGGAGTGCGTGGGGGGGGAAGAGGAGTGCGTGGGGGGGGAAGAGGAGTGCGTGGGGGGGGAAGAGGAGTGCGTGGGGGGGGAAGAGGAGTGCGTGGGGGGGGAAGAGGAGTGCGTGGGGGGGGAAGAGGAGTGCGTGGGGGGGGAAGAGGAGTGCGTGGGGGTGGAAGAGGAGTGCGTGGGGGGGGAAGAGGAGTGCGTGGGGGGGAAGAGGAGTGCGTGGGGGGGGAAGAGGAGTGCGTGGGGGGGGAAGAGGGAGTGCGTGGGGGGGGAAGAGGAGTGCGTGGGGGGGGAAGAGGAGTGCGTGGGGGTGGAAGAGGAGTGCGTGGGGGGGGAGAGAGGAGTGCGTGGGGGGGGGAAGAGGAGTGCGTGGGGGGGGGGAAGAGGAGTGCGTGGGGGGGGAAGAGGAGTGCGTGGGGGGGGAAGAGGAGTGGGGGGGGGAAGAGGAGTGGGGGGGGGGGGAAGAGGAGTGGGGGGGGGGGGAAGAGGAGTGGGGGGGGAAGAGGAGTGGGGGGGGGGAAGAGGAGTGGGGGGGGGAAGAGGAGTGGGGGGGGGAAGAGGAGTGGGGGGGGGAAGAGGAGTGGGGGGGGGGGGGGAAGAGGAGTGGGGGGGGGAAGAGGTGTGGGGGGGGGAAGAGGAGTGGGGGGGGGGAAGAGGAGTGGGGGGGGGAAGAGGAGTGGGGGGGGGGAAGAGGAGTGGGGGGGGAAGAGGAGTGGGGGGGGAAGAGGAGTGGGGGGGGAAGAGGAGTGGGGGGAAGGGAAGAGGAGTGGGGGGGGGGGAAGAGGAGTGGGGGGGGGGGGAAGAGGAGTGGGGGGGGGGGGAAGAGGAGTGGGGGGGGGGAAGAGGAGTGGGGGGGGGGGGAAGAGGAGTGGGGGGGAAGAGGAGTGGGGGGGGGGGGAAGAGGAGTGGGGGGGGAAGAGGAGTGGGGGGGGGGAAGAGGAGTGGGGGGGGAAGAGGAGTGGGGGGGGGAAGAGGAGTGGGGGGGGAAGAGGAGTGGGGGGGGGGAAGAGGAGTGGGGGGGGGAAGAGGAGTGGGGGGGGGGAAGAGGAGTGGGGGGGGGGAAGAGGAGTGGGGGGGGGGAAGAGGAGTGGGGGGGGGGAAGAGGAGTGGGGGGGGGGAAGAGGAGTGGGGGGGGGAAGAGGAGTGGGGGGGGGGGAAGAGGAGTGGGGGGGGGGAAGAGGAGTGGGGGGGGGAAGAGGAGTGGGGGGGGGGGAAGAGGAGTGGGGGGGGAAGAGGAGTGGGGGGGGAAGAGGAGTGGGGGGGGAAGAGGAGTGGGGGGGGAAGAGGAGTGGGGGGGGGGAAGAGGAGTGGGGGGGGGAAGAGGAGTGGGGGGGGGAAGAGGAGTGGGGGGGGAAGAGGAGTGGGGGGGGGGGGAAGAGGAGTGGGGGGGGGGAAAGAGGAGTGGGGGGGGGGGAAGAGGAGTGGGGGGGGGGGAAGAGGAGTGGGGGGGGGGGAAGAGGAGTGGGGGGGGGGGAAGAGGAGTGGGGGGGGGGGAAGAGGAGTGGGGGGGGGAAGAGGAGTGGGGGGGGGAAGAGGAGTGGGGGGGGGGAAGAGGAGTGGGTGGGGGGAAGAGGAGTGGGGGGGGGAAGAGGAGTGGGGGGGGAAGAGGAGTGGGGGGGGGAAGAGGAGTGGGGGGGGGGAAGAGGAGTGGGGGGGGGGAAGAGGAGTGGGGGGGGGGGAAGAGGAGTGGGGGGGGGGAAGAGGAGTGGGGGGGGAAGAGGAGTGGGGGGGGGAAGAAACATAGAAACATAGAAACATAGAAAATAGGTGCAGGAGCAGGCCATTCAGCCCTTCTAGCCTGCACCGCCATTCAATGAGTTCATGGCTGAACATGAAACTTCAGTACCCCCTTCCTGCTTTCTCGCCATAACCCTTGATCCCCCGAGTAGTAAGGACTTCATCTAACTCCCTTTTGAATATATTTAGTGAATTGGCCTCAACTACTTTCTGTGGTAGAGAATTCCACAGGTTCACCACTCTCTGGGTGAAGAAGTTTCTCCTCATCTCGGTCCTAAATGGCTTACCCCTTATCCTCAGACTGTGACCCCTGGTTCTGGACTTCCCCAACATTGGGAACATTCTTTCTGCATCTAACCTGTCTAAACCCGTCAGAATTTTAAACGTTTCTATGAGGTCCCCTCTCATTCTTCTGAACTCCAGTGAATACAAGCCCAGTTGATCCAATCTTTCTTGATAGGTCAGTCCCGCCATCCCGGGAATCAGTCTGGTGAACCTTCGCTGCACTCCCTCAATAGCAAGAATGTCCTTCCTCAAGTTAGGAGACCAAAACTGTACACAATACTCCAGGTGTGGCCTCACCAAGGCCCTGTACAACTGTAGCAACACCTCCCTGCCCCTGTATTCAAATCCCCTCGCTATGAAGGCCAACATGCCATTTGCTTTCTTAACCGCCTGCTGTACCTGCATGCCAACCTTCAATGACTGATGTACCATGACACCCAGGTCTCGTTGCACCTTCCCTTTTCCTAATCTGTCACCATTCAGATAATAGTCTGTCTCTCTTGTGTGGGGGGGAAGAGGAGTGGGGGGGGGGGGGAAGAGGAGTGGGGGGGGGGGGGGAAGAGGAGTGGGAGGGGGGGGGAAGAGGAGTGGGGGGGGGGAAGAGGAGTGGGGGGGGGGAAGAGGAGTGGGGGGGGGGAAGAGGAGTGGGGGGGGGAAGAGGAGTGGGGGGGGAAGAGGAGTGGGGGGGGAAGAGGAGTGGGGGGTGGGAAGAGGAGTGGGGGGTGGGAAGAGGAGTGGGGGGGGGGAAGAGGAGTGGGGGGGGGGAAGAGGAGTGGGGGGGGGAAGAGGAGTGGGGGGGGGGAAGAGGAGTGGGGGGGGGGAAGAGGAGTGGGGGGGGGGAAGAGGAGTGGGGGGGGGGAAGAGGAGTGGGGGGGGGAAGAGGAGTGGGGGGGGGGAAGAGGAGTGGGGGGGGGAAGAGGAGTGGGGGGGGAAGAGGAGTGGGGGGGGGAAGAGGAGTGGGGGGGGAAGAGGAGTGGGGGGGGGGAAGAGGAGTGGGGGCGGGGAAGAGGAGTGGGGGCGGGGAAGAGGAGTGGGGGGGGGAAGAGGAGTGGGGGGGGAAGAGGAGTGGGGGGGGGAAGAGGAGTGGGGGGGGGGAAGAGGAGTGGGGGGGGGAAGAGGAGTGGGGGGGGGGAAAGGAGTGGGGGGGGGGAAAGGAGTGGGGGGGGGGAAAGGAGTGGGGGGGGGGAAAGGAGTGGGGGGGGGGAAAGGAGTGGGGGGGGGGAAAGGAGTGGGGGGGGGAAAGGAGTGGGGGGGGGGGAAGAGGAGTGGGGGGGGGAAGAGGAGTGGGGGGGGAAGAGGAGTGGGGGGGGAGGAAGAGGAGTGGGGGGGGAGGAAGAGGAGTGGGGGGGGAGGAAGAGGAGTGGGGGGGGGAAGAGGAGTGGGGGGGGGAGGAAGAGGAGTGGGGGGGGGAGGAAGAGGAGTGGGGGGGGGAGGAAGAGGAGTGGGGGGGGGGAGGAAGAGGAGTGGGGGGGGGAAGAGGAGTGGGGGGGGAAGAGGAGTGGGGGGGGGAAGAGGAGTGGAGGGGGGTGGCGAGGAGTGTGTGTGGGGGGGAGTGGGAGAGGACTGTGTGGGGGGGGGGGGTGTGGAGGAGTGTGTATGTGTGTGTGTCGGGAGGAGGAGGAGAGTGTGTCTTGGGGGGGCGGGGGGGAGGAGAGAGAGTCGGGGCGGGGGGCGGGGGGGAGGAGAGAGAGTCGGGGCTGGGGTCGGCAGTCTCAGGTCCTGCTTCTCGGCACCATGTGGAGGGAATGATTTGGAGCCGGGTGGGGTTTGACAGGGGCATGACTTGACACACGTTGTCCAAAAAAAAATGCAGTACAAATAGTTACACTGAAAACAAATAGGCTTGTGTTCCTGAAAGAGTGGCATACATAATCTGCAGCTATTATCACTTCATCACCAGTTTTCACAAAATAAACGATCACGTGATGGTATAAATCTAATTACATCGTAATCTTCAATTCCTGCATTGTAGCTCGGGTTACATGATTCTCAGCCTGTGCAAGTTGCATGGACTCTTCGTAATCGGGAAGTACCTGAGAACTTCATCTCAAAACAAAAAACAACAGAAGTTTGCCATTAAAACAGATCAGCAAGTTCACCAGATGCACTCGATGCTAGTAATGTTTACACCTGAATCAGCTAGGAACACATTACATACTTATACACTACGTGTCATCCCCATTTCTTGTCCCAATTTTTAGTGAGTTGTCTAAAATGTGTCAAGACTAAAATCTGAGGAAAGAAATCAGCATTTAAAAAAAAATTCACAGTCCTGATCCAACACAAAAATTAAGTCACAGTTCGTCCCATCACAATTGAAACATTGGTCCATAAGACTGAAGCCATTACAATTAGCAACTGCATGTTTGTGGGAGAGTGAATGATCCAAAGAAACCAAAAGCTTCCTAATAGTAAGCGCTCTCAATTGAGGGAACCTGTGTGTTCGTTTTTAAGGAACAACCATCACACTCAAAGTTGGTAACCCTATGTTCTTTTTTCAAAATGGTACAGCAGTGAATTGCCAGTGACTGGTCCTGCAGCATTCAATGGAATCCTGCCTGGGTCAGGCTTCATTGCTTTCAAATTCGAATTCCATTATTGGAAGGGGAGGGAGGATTTATGAGTGAAAATTCAATAGATGTGCAATAAATGTGTATCTACGGCACTAATCCAATCTCTGGGTTCCAATTATGTTCATCTGCTACACAAGGACATATTTGAACCCCTCAAATGGATCACTGCCTTTTAATTCACTGTTTGACCTCCATTACATCTCGTATAAATCCATTCTTTACTTTAACTGAGATATAGTGTGCCAAAACTCTACAAGCTCTCAGACAACTGTCTCAAGTCAATGTGTTACTTATCTGCGACAGTGGCAATCATCTCTGGAGATGCAAGTTCACATTTCAACTAAGTAAGCAGCCACAATTCCAGATCAACGTCAAACAAGAACAGAATGCAGCACCAGGCTGCGCCACCAACAGATCAATTAAAATACAGATTTAACAGACCGAAGTGAAATACTGAACTCTTAGCTCCAGGGTGGTCCCTTCAAATGGAATTGAGCACCCAGAAATGACACATGCAGCTCCATACAAGATGCCATCGTTACACCAAATAGAGTCCAATGGCTTACACATCACCACTTTTGTCTTAGCTGCTGGTGCACAAAAAATACACCATTGGCATGTTCAGACACATTAAACACTCAATCTATCTGCAGGCAAGAAAAATGGCAGCAGCTTGGGTTGCTCTTCTGACTCCAGTAGTGACTTTCCAGGCCGCTGGAGGCAGCAGAATCAATTTATTTACATTAAAAGGTTCCCTTCACCAGCAATCATCATAGAAACATAGAAAATAGATGCAGGAGTCGGCCTTCGGCCCTTCGAGCCTGCACCGCCATTCAATAAGATCATGGCTGATCATTCCCTCAGTACCCCTTTCCTGCTTTCTCTCCATGCCCCTTGATCTCTTTAGCCGTAAGGGCCATATCTAACTCCCTCTTGAATATATCCAATGAACTGGTATCAACAACTCTCTGCAGCAGGGAATTCCACAGGTTAACAACTATCATCATCATCATAGGCAGTCCCTCGAATCGAGGATGACTTGCTCCCACGTCAAGAAGTTCACAGGTGTTTCAATGAAGGACCTAATATTCCAGGTCCCGAACTAAATTTTGAAGGGTGGAAGATGCCTGCGTGTGGATTTAATTTTTTTTTTTTTTTTAAAAACATGTGGTGGCCGTTGCACACCAGCCACCACATGGGCTTGACAGAGCTAGGTCTTGGTCCAGTAGCAAGGGTTAACCAAGATGACTGGAGACCAGCTCTGCTGCACAGACCCAGTGCGCGCACATATCGCAATGTGGGCTGGCCTGTGTTGCCCTGGGGCCCTCGCCTTTCCTGGGCTCCGAACTCGCGCATCTCCTGGGCCCCGATCACGTCCCTCTGCAATATCTCGCCGCTCCTTCGCCCCGATCTCGCTGCTCCTGCTGTACCTGCCCACGCTCCAATCACTGACGTGGACCTTGATGACGTCCCTCTTCACTGCCGTTGCTCTCCTGCTCCAGCACGTGCTGCTCCCTGGAGTGATACGCCTTCTTCGAGGCAAATGCAACAGGAGACTCTACAGTAATTCTTTCCAGCATTAGCTGCGTAACAATTCATCTAACTTGGGTGCAACTTGATCCAAAATACTTTGTTAACTGCTCTTTATCTACATGACTTTAAAATCATGGGTCAGCCATGGATCAGTGGTTGTACACTCACCTCTAAGAAGGTGGAATTCAAGCCCACTCCAGAGAATTGGCACAAAATCTTGGCTGACATTCCAGTGCATTATCCATTACAGGCAGTCTCAAAATTGAGGAAGACTTGCTTCCACTCTAAAAGTAAGTTCTCAGGTAACTGTACAGTCCAATACAGGAATTGTCTCTGTCACAGGTGGGACAGACAGTCATTGAAGGAAAGGGTGGGTGGGGAGTCTGGTTTTCCGCACGCTTCTTCCGCTGCCTGCGCTTGTTTTCTACATGCTCTTGGCGACGAGACTCGAGGTGTTCAGCACCCTCCCGGATGCTCTTCCTCCACTTCGGGCGGTCTTTGGCCAGGGATGTACCATCTTTCGGATGAGATGTCAAACAGCGGTCCTGCCTACTCGCTCAGATGAACGCAAAAGATTCCCACGGCATTATTGGAAAGAAAAGTAGGGAAGTTCTCCCTGTATCGTGGCAAACCATCAACTAAAGCAATTAAAAGAATTATTCGGTAATTTATCTCATTGTTGTTTGTGGCTACATTACAACAGTGACTGCACTTCAAGAAGTACTACATTGGCTGTGAAGTGCTTTGGGACATCCCAAGGTGATGAAGTGCGCTATGTAAATGCAAGATCTTTTTTTTCTTATACGCCCTACTTCAGGTGCCCGACCGAAGTTGGACTTCTCAACTTAAAATGGCCCAAGGGGCAACTCCCGGTTTAAAAAAAAACTTCAGAAGATTCGGTAAAACAAATAACAGCTTATCTGACTGCGGGGAATAAAACTTACAGTTCTCCACTATCAGAATTTGTGGTATAATGGATTCCTGAGGCAGTCCCAACTGGAAGTAAACAACAGGAGGTTGATGCACTGCTTTATTGCCCTCCAGATCAGTTTCTTTCTGCTAGCAGGTTTTTCTAGAGGTGATCACTCATCACTGTGCTTGCCCCATTCAGTGTGATTATGCCTGAAGTTAAAAGGTAGTCAGGGTTTAGCTAGCTCACGTTGGAGCAACCTATAACACAGCCAGAAAAAGACGCTCACTGAGCTGTTGAGCATGAGTTTAACAGGACCTGTTAACAGGCTAAATAAAAACACGTTTCTCAAATTGATCCACACGTAGCTCAAGAGAGCTTTCTCAGTCCGAGTTCCTCATCAGTTCTCCAAGACCATTTCCCCTAGCTGGATAGGAAGGCAAAGGCTTGCCCTCTGACCCTTCCCCAGCTCTGCATGCAAGGATTCTCCTATTGAGCTGCCTGTCAACCCAGTGACTCCCCTCCCGATAATGGGTGCCTGTCAAACAATCCCACTCAGCCAATATAATTGCAGTCCTCCCAACAGTCCAGGTTGAAGTGCTGTAGTGCAATAAAGAATCTAATTAAGGATAAGTTTAGATAGCTGACCCATTAACTTGTGGGTCAGCTCATTAAGATACCCAGTCCCTCAATGCTTCAGTGGTTCCAGTATTTCTCAAGTATATCATAGCTTAATTTACTACTAATCCAAAACTTGACAGTTGCAAAGAGCATTTAAAAACCCCCTTGAAGGAAGCAGCTGGACTGCCACTGAAGCGGAGGCATGTGCAGAGCTGAGTCAGTATTACATAATGTGGGTAAAACTTGGGTCGTGTGGACACAATGTACCTGAAGTCGATATGCTCACCATCCATTTCATTGTGCAATAACTATCAGCAGTGCTACATTACTTTTAAACTTCACCTCCCTCAGGGAGGCTGAGAGTTCATTGCTCTGCGATAGCTTTGCGTCACTAGATTACGCTTCTGCAGAGACACATTATGATTATGCTACCAACTTCCAATTAAATTGCAGGACTTTTCCCCCCTGGGAGGGTTAAAAGGGTCAGCTAGTGCTTTGCTGAAAAACCCGAGGCAAATTATGGAATGCAAAAGCAAATCCCTATAAATTATGGATTAGGCCAAGAGTAAGCAGCAGATTTGTTCCATCAAACATTGATATTATTTGAAGTCCATTAAACACTCATCCATCTATTTGGAATACGTTAAGTGGGGAGACACTTCAATGATTATAGAGGGCTTCAAAGAATCTGAATCTCTGAACTATCTAAACATAATGAGCTTTAACTGACACTGAAGGCCATACTCTACTTGCACATTTTAATTGACTCCTCCTCCTTTTTTCATTTGTTGCCATAAATTGGCACCACAGTAAACAAGGAACATAAGCCCAAAGAAGACATTGAAGAGACCATCTGCAGGCTTCAGTATTACAGCACAAGAATGTTACATTACCTTCATAGGTTATAAGCGCCCTCATTTGAATGCAGTTCAAGCTCTACATACAAAACTACCTCCCAAACTCCATCAAACCTGGCGTAAACATGATTCCTTGCATATTTAAAAAGTTCTTTGCATTCACTCAGTCTCCCTTTTGTCGCATCCTTTTAAAAAGGATGTACAGTTCAGAACAAGGTCCTACTGTCATAGACCCTCTATGGCATTAAAAGGTTAAAGGAAGTATGAGCCAATGCTGTTTCTCCCTCCCTCTATATTAAACTGTGGACTATTCATCAATGAGTGGCATTTGAATGAATGAGCAAGAAAATGTCTTTTGGAAGCTGTGGTGTGTTTTGTTTTTAGAAAGACTGAACTCCAAAACCTATTATTCATAAATACCAAAATATCAACTGCTATTGAGGAAAAAGTACTCACCAGACTGGGGAACAGAGCAGTCGGTTTCTTAAACACACTCTTTTCTCTCTCCCCTCAAAGAAAAGGTACAATTCCAACAGCTGCTACTTGGTCAGTCCTAAAAGGTGTTTTCTCTAGAGGTACTTCATAAATGGAAGCAAAGGCAATTAGCCAAACTAGTAGGGCGTTAATATGCAGCAAACGGCCACATTTCTAAAACCGTTATCTACAAATGGTAACAAATATCCTTCAGTGCTTTAGGCGAGAAGGGTAAATGGAGGGGAAAATTCCTGAGCTAATCCCTTTGCCCAATCAACCAAGGGTCACAGAGCAATCAGTGAGGCATGTATCACTATTCTTTCAGCAAAATCCAGGAATTTCGACCCCAACACCATTACAGAACCATACAGCAGAAAAGGAGGCCATTTGGTCCATCATGCCTGTACCAACTCTTGGAAAGAGCTCTCCATTTAGTCCCACTCCTCTGCTCTTTCCCATAGCCCTGCAATTTTTTCCTCCCTTCAAATACTCATCCAATTCCATTTTGACAGTTTTAACAGGTTGAATCTGCTTACTTCACCCTTTCAGGCAATTCATTTCAGATCACAACTCACTGCATTAAAAAAAATCTCATCCCATTGCAACCTCAGTTTAAGTTAATCAAATCCAAAGTTTTAAATATTTAATAACTTACAGCAGTTAATTTTTTTATATAAACAAAAGTTCCTTAAAACTGACATTATATAAATAATTTCTAAAAACTCATCAGTATCCATTTTAAAATCAAATCTACACAAGGTTGAGATTATCCAGTTCTTTATTTTTTATTTCAGCGCCAAGTGCTTCCGATATTGGTACAAGTCTACTGTTAATTCCCTTCTTTTGAATTACTGGATAGTTTAAACTGGATGAATACAAAATAAAAACAACTTGAATTAAGAGGAGACAACTATATTAGAACAATATATGGGGCCCAAATTTCCCCATGAGTTGCACCGTCTTTTTTGGTGTAACTTGATTTTTTTTGGTGCATCTTTTTAGTTGCAAATATGGCCATTTAATTTGTGCCAGTGTTAGTGAGTTAGTTAGGTTTTTTGTTAGGTCAGTTTTATTTCCCCAAAAGGGGACGTTCCCAGCCACTTACACCATTTATGCCAATTTGGCCAGAAAAAAGTTGTACTAAACTAACTTAGGGCAGCATATGTGTCCACTTTTGTCCGCACAGAAAGACCTTACTTACAGTTAAGGAATCGGTACAAGTAACTACATTTAAAAGCACCAAGCAAAAAAAGTAATAAGCAATTAATTAATAAAATAGAAGCAACCCTGCACCTAAAGCACCAAAATCAATCAGTAAATAATAACAAATAGAACTCCTATCTTAGGAAACGCAGTGGGCTGCCGATGAGGGAGCCCATTCGGCCAGGGCTAGGAACGGCGTACTTCAGCCCCTCCCACACAGCCTGCAGCGCGCGTTTGCTGAAACGGCCTGCCAGGAGCTAGTGCACATGCGCGCAGACTCTAGCGGCATGTGCAGAGGTCCCGGCACGGTTTTCAGCACCGGGATCTAGCTCCGCCCTCCATCTTTCTTCTGCGCCACGCCAGCTCCACAAACGGCCCGAGAATCGGCCACGATCGGACAGATTTTTTTTGCCGCTGCTTCTAAGGTAAAATGTCGGGGGTGGGGGGGGGGGGGGGGGTGGGGGCTCGCCGAAAAAACCGGAGGGCCAAATTTGGGCCTATTGTGACGGAGATGGTCATAGAAACCAGCAATGATGGAGCACAAACTGTTAATTCAGCTCAGCTCTCACAGCAACAATAACTTTTCAAAGCCACTACCCCCAACTGATGTTATCAACACTTGCAATTAAAAAGATAATGAATAGAAGAAAACAAAAAGGTTAATCTTTTACAACCATTTCTTAAAAGGGGTCCTGATGGGAGCTTCAATGAGATTCCATAAAAGACGCAAATTTAGTTTCTAATTAGATGCGGTCCACATTTTATTTTTCAGTGTTGGTCCTGGAATGTAAAGTGTCATTTGTAGTTAATTTGACCTCCAATACCAACTCAACTCAACAGGTGATCTGTTGCGGATGTTCTGAAAGACTAGCTCATCAGAGTATACCCAGCCCAGCTCTCTCCAGCCAATGAACTAACATAAACTCAACAGCAGAACAATCTAGAAATAATTATTTCAGGGCAATACTGAGCAAAATTAAACACGTCACTGCAACAGCAAGTGTGAAGTACACTGCAAAGTGTTCCAAGTTACTTAAAACTATTTTAGGAAGGCTCAACTCCTGCAGCAGCCTGCACAGCAAAGTGCTCAAACTAGGCATGCTGATTACCAGATGGTTTCTACATGGATCTCACTATGGCACATACCACAGAACCTGTATTAGTACAAGTTTCTGCAGTTCAATCTTCACCTTACCCCTTCAAGCTCGCATACAAATTTGTTGTAATGAAAGGTTGACTCTAAAATTCTTCTGTTTTGTTCAGTTTGTTGGACCATTTTTTCCTTTAAACCAGCAAGTGACAATTACACCATCAGGGCCACTGACATGGAAAAATTACTGACCCCAACAGCATGAGGAAGCTGAATTAACACGTCTAGTCACTGCAGAAGCAGTTAGATTAATGACCATTGCTACTGGTGTTAATTCAGCTCTTGCATCACAGGGCTCAGCAACTTCTTCAGTCCAATACCTCAACATCATTGCTCAGAATTTTAATACAGCACCCAAAATTAAGCAGGACAAATCAGACATTAATTGTAATAATTCTTCAAAGTTTTGGGGGAAAAACAGATGGTAGCAAACATATTACTGGGCACTGCTTGGTTTACAAATCTGGGGGAGAAACTGCCAATGGGAATCAACTGGGATGTCCATGATACAACCGCAATAAAACCACACAAAGTAACAAGTAAAGCAGATTGACATATGAAGCAAGTGGTGTCTAAAATGTTAACCAACAAGCTGGCAGAGTGATGGTTGCTGTTAAATGTATTGCGATTTTTCTTCATTTGCAATACACGAGTTTTTGGAAACGGGAAGCTGCTATATTTTAAAAGAATAAAGATAGAGCAAGTTAAAAATACCATATTTCAAATAGACCATTAGAGTCACTCAATCAACATCTTGCAATTGACATTTTAGACATGAATTGCACTAACTGTCGGAATCCACTTCAACATCAAGTCTGTGCTTCGCTGCTTAATAAATGTATCAAGGTTAGAAGGACTCAGGCAACTAACATTGTACTTAACTTTAAAAAAAAATGATACTATGGTCCCATGCATCAGTTTCAAGTATGGTTTTAAATACCAGTTTTAGAAGAAATGTTCTGCAGTCCAGCAATTTCAGGAAAATTTGTCACTTCAATTTCTTCACCTCTTAAAAATGTGGGAATAAAACAAATTATTCCGAGAACATCAGATTAAGAGGAAGCACAAGCTCTTTTATGAACAACTGATACTACAGGTACTTACCAAGTTTTTTTTTAAATCCCTGGAGTTTGACCAAAGTTATGGTGGGATGAGAGTGGTCAGATAGGACTACAAAAACCCTGCCCTGTCCCACTTTCTTCAAATAGGGACAAACTAATTAAAATCAATGTGCAGAAAAAAAATGATACTCAACCATCACTGCCTTAGTAGCATGGTGGCATAAGCATATTGGACTCCAACCAATGTTCCCTGTAAGCTGAGAGGCCATGCTCCAGAGATCCTGTGCAGCTGGCTTTTCAATTTAAAAAAACATGCATGCGTAGTCTTTAGAATGGACCATGTAGCCCCTTAAAGGGGCAGCACAGCTGCCCAAAATTTTTTTTTTTATAAAGAGGGTACATTGAATCTAACATTGCAACAGAGCATCAGGATATCGCATATCAAGAGCTCCCAATCCAGAGTGTCGGCATGTTTGTCAGGATTCAGAGCAGCACGAAAGGCATTTTTGCACTAAGCAAGTCCAGACAATGAACAATGCCCTTCACTCTCCCTCGACTGTAACTCAGTATAAACTCAATATAGCGATCTGTTGGCACAGTGCGGGTTTATGACTCCATTGAGGTAAAGCAGTTAGTCTCGGTGATGTCAATGCAGGGAATCAACCCACCCTACCACCTCACACTTCAATTTCAAAATCAGTCGTCAGGATTCCACTGAAGTAATGGGGTGGCGGAGCAGTTTTAATAGGTATAAAGTCACCTCAAGAGAAGCCAGCCTCACTTGCCAAACATATTACAGGGAAACCCAAGGAAGTAGAAATGATAAAATGCCGTTACAAAAATTGCCACAAGAACAAAACAAACATTAAATAATTGGCAATATGCCTTCTGTTTATGAGATACAAATTAAAAAAAAGAAAGAAACAGAGTGGAAGTTTAAAATAACAGAAAATGTTGTAAATAAACAAAGTCGGCATCTGTAAAGAGAAAAGACAAGATATTGGTGCTGTGTTTACCCTGTTTTCCATTAGTGCACAGGTCAGTTAACACCAACTCTCTTCTCGGTGGTTGCTGTATCTGTTGGTCTTCCCTCCCCCTTCCCAACCTAACTAAAATGCCTGTTTATCTCTTTAGTTCTGATGAAGGGTACACAGCCAAAACACTAACTTGTCTTTTCTCTTCGCAGGCATTAAATGGCCTGCTGTGTATTTCTAGCAGCTTGATTTTATTTCATCCATTTATCTCATCATTTCTTCACACTGTTACAAACCAGCAGAGGACACAATAGTAAGTTAGATATCAATGCACAGTGCAACTAGGACAGGGGGGCAATTTGCAAAAAAAGGCACTTTAAACACAAATTTCTTTAACAGTGGGTTGCAATCTGCAGAGTGTTTAAAGCACCGTGAAAAATGGAAGAATAAACCCCAAAATAATGCAGATGCTGGAAATCTGAAATTAAAACAGAAAATGCATCAACATGAAAAGTCATCCACCTAAAATGTTAACCCTTCCCCTCGCCACAGATGCTGCCTGACCTGCTGAGTGCTTCCAACATTTATGGTGTTCATTAAAAAGACAGTATGAAGAACATAGAAGCTACAACATAAGCCACCACAGCAGTGTGATACAAAATGTCAATTGGCTGCTGTAGCCGACAAGAGTTGCAATTTATATTTTGTAATTAATTATTTTTAAACACCGAGTAGTCGGGAAAATTACTTCTCTCTAAGGATACATTGGTAGTTTCCAATGGCTATTGTCACAGCAAGAGCCCAGTGGCATAGGCAGCCAGTGCTTTGTGGCAATAAACCCACAGAAGGTTCCACAAAGCAAGGTGCATTCTGCATACTATTTCATACAAGGGAAACAAAGGATAATTTCTGCATTATAAAATGTGTCCATTTCACTGTGCTGGGCAAGGGATACTAGCATCCCATTTTATTTTATATAAAATCTGCAAAAATCCTGCAAAACATGCAACCTTATAAGCACAACAAGTTTGGTTCAAATCCAATCGTCGGATCTAGTACAGACAGCCTCAAGTCTACTTTCCAAAAGGAATCTTAACACAGATTCGCAGAATATAGTTACCATTGAGCTTTTGAAAAGAATGTTTTTTGTTCTCTCAATTGTTCCAAAACCCACCACTTACATCTTAAACCTTTGCAGCCTGCTTACCTGGTTGACTTCTCCTTCGAGCCTTGGAGGCCGGATGCTGGACAGATGGATTGTCTTCTGTTCACCTGAATTTAACTTAGCCACCATGGCATCTGCATTTACAATTTGCATAACCTGAAACAAAAACGTTTCAATGGTGGGATTACTTCAACAGGACTGACCTTTTACTGCAGTAATCAGGATGTATGCAGTACATTTGCAATATATGTTTAACATAAATAGGAACAGGAGTCATTTAATGGCTGCACAAATACCCTTTCTTCCAGTTGGAGAAATATCTCAAGAAAACCAATTCAATCTGCCAAAACACTAATAAATTAATGCTGCCATCACCTGTAGGGAGGCTGATAATTAGCTCACCAAGTAAGCCTGATTAGTATCCGATTCCCTTGTTACCTTTCCACCAGTACAAATTGGAGACCTACCAACTCTCCAAGGGAAACTCAGCATCCAAATGGACACAGCGCATCACATACTTCTGCTTCCGAATTAAGACCCACAGGGGTTTGGTACATAGATGTGCTTGCCCACTGTTCTCTTGACAGCAACTGCTCGTGTTATTTTGACTGCGACTACAGTAAAGCACAATGGCAGTCATGTTTTTTTATACCATGCCCACTTGAAATGTAGAAATCACACTGGACCAGTTACTGACCTTCCAAACTTAGATTGTGGCTGGTGACAGCATTTTGAGCTATAGAACATGAGTGATTATTGTCCATCACTAGTACAAAATATCACAGGAATCCAAACACACACGAAAAATCACACCTCAACAGACATTAAACTGGTTTTCAAATCCCTCCATGGCCTCACCCCGCCCCATCTCTAATCTCCTCCAGCCCTGCAACCCTCCCAGATCTCTGCATTCCTCCAATTCTGGCCTCTTGCACATCCCCAATTTTATTCACTCCACCATTAGCCGTGTCTTCAGCTGCCTAAGGCCCAAGATCTGAAAAAAACCTCTGCCTCTCCTCCTTTAAGATGCTCCATTAAAATCTACCTCTGACCAAGTTTTTGGTCACCTGTCCTAATTATAGTGTAGTTTGGTATCAAATTTTGTTTGATAATGCTCCTGTGAAGTTTCGCGACAGGTTTTACTACATTAAGGGTGCTATATAAATGCAAATTATTGTTTTTGTATGTGAAGTGCAATTTTCCTAACCTATATCGATACTGTACACTAACTACCATAGGATTATAGTCTTATTTATGCATTGCAGTACAGAGCTCATGGGAATAGACAACCCAACTAGATAGAAAAGACAAATTCACTGTTGCTGACCAGTGCCGCTGGCTACCAAATCCCCCGACCATCTCTCCCAAACCAAGTCACTAGAGAATGACATGTTTGACAACAGGCAAAGTTAGAGTCGTCAACTTGCTGAGTAGTTTACCAGTTTTTTTTCTCTTCTGAAGGCTAACTATTTTTTTTTGAAAGAAAGAATGATTCAACATTCTCTGAAGAACAGCAGGTGCAGAACAGTCCAACTCAGCAAAAATGACAGTACGAAGCATGTAAGCCAGGAAGAACTCCAGTTGAAACGACATGAAATGCTTTTAACATAGAAAATTCACAGATCGGTCTGAAATTAATGCACTTCTTGATTGTAACCTGGACAGACAGCGATTTATTTCTGCCCTATGCAGAATGTTTCAAAGCAAAGCAAAATAAAAAAAAACACTTGAGGTGTCAATGCTGGTCAGAAAAATCATGCAATTCTCTTAAAATGCAAAAAAAAACCTCCTGATTTGTCAATGTCAGCAGCTGAAACATGGTGATAAATCATGGAAGGAAATTCAATGATCACTGCCAATAACTAATCTGCACTAAATACAGCTTTTGAAGATATTAAAAAAAGACATTAGGTGGTTTATATGTTGAAATATTAGTGTTGTCCACAGTCTGATAGCATAATGGCACCCAATTAGTCACAGTTAGCCAATAAACTTTAATGTTGCGTTATAAAACCTCCTGTCCGATGCTCTTAATCTATCACCTTAAATTACACCCAGCATAAGTGACAGACCCGCAACCATCCTAGTTCAAAATGCCCTCCTCCTCAGATATGTATTTATAAGTACAAAATACACAATTATGTTGTACCACTTGGTTGGTTTAAAAAAAAGCTATCAAGTGGCAAAGCGAGAACATTTCATTCGTAACTCTTGTGATTGCAGCAATGGAGAAGCAAGCAAGATAACACCCCACTACTCCAAACAAATCATTGCATAGGATTACATAGGATCTACGGCACTGCAATAGGCCATTCGCCCAACCAATCCATGCCGTCGTTTATGCTCCAGTTGAGCCTCCTCCCATCTTTCTTCATCTAATTCTGTCAACATAACCCTCTATTTCCTTCTCCCTCATATGCTTATCTAGCCTCCCCTTAAATGCATCTACACTAGTTGTCTCAACTATTCCGTGGTAGCGAGTTCCACATTCTCACCACTCTCTGGGTAAAGAAGTTTCTTCTGAACTCCCCATTTGATTTCTTCCCAACTATCTTATATTCATGGCCTCTAGTTATGCTCTTCCCCACAAGTGGATACATTCTGTCTGTATCCACTCTATCAAAACCTTTCATAACTTTAAAGACCTCTATTAGATCACCCTCAGCCTTTTCATTTCAAGAGAGCAGAGACCCAGCCTGTTCATCCTTTCCTGATCGATATATTTTGGCATTTCTGGCAGCACCCTTGTAAATCTTCTCTGCACCCACTCCAGTGCCTCTATGTCCTTTTTATAATATGCCGACCAGAATTGTATGGAGTACTGCAAATGTGGTCTGACCAAGGTTCGATATAAGTTTAGCATAACTTCTGTACTATTCTATGCCTCTATAGAAAGAAACCCTTGTGCTTGGTTTGCTTTTTTAAAAAATAGCCGTTTTAACCTATGTCGCTACTTTTAGTGATTTGTGTATTTGTACTCAGATCCCTTTGCTCCTCTACCCCACCCAGACTCCCACTCTTCAAGTAAGTGACCTCCCTATTCTTCCTATCAAAATGTACGACCTCACATTTATCAGTGTTGAATTTAATTTGCCAATATGCCCATTTTGCAAAATTATGTCCTCCTGTAATTTTTTTGTAGTCCTCCTCAGTATTGATTATCTCCTCCAATTGGGAGTCATCTGCAAATTTAGGAGGTGTTTTTGATTCCAAAGTCTAAATCGTTAATATAAAGTGTGTATATAAGTAGTCCCAGCACTGATCCTTGTGGAATACCACTACCCACCTTCTGCCACTGTGAATAACTACCCTTTACTCCCACTCTGCTTTCTGTCTTGAAGCCAGCCAGCTACTTGTCCTCTGACTCCGCATTCTCTGACCTTATTCATTCGTCGATTATGAGGTACCTTATCAAAGGCCTTTCAAAAATCTTGATATATTACATTTGCTGAATCAATCTCAGTAATAGCGGGGTGCTAACTGCAAAGCTCACCATTTAACAAGGCGCAACTAAAAGCATAAACCATTATGGCCCTTTAAATGCAAGTTTTACAAAGGAAAGTACAGATGAAGGAGATTGTTCAGTACAGCTAGTTCTTCCTTGCATAGAAAGCATAGTTTTAGCTAAGAGTTGTCCAGGTCCTTCTGGAGTCCCTTAGCCGCATCAGACTCTACCGCCTGCCCTAGTTTAGCAGCTGTCTTCCATCAGTGCTTTGCTTAGTCTTGAAAACTGGAACACCACTTGCACCATACAGGCTACCAATAGATTACAGCCAATTGGACAGAAGTTGGAAACCAATACAAGTGCCAGTTGTGCAGACAGCTCAACCGCAATCACAGGAGTGTGACCTTCTGAATCCCATTCTAGTGGTTTATGGATGAGAACAGTACACATACACACTAGACATGCTTAACCAGGACTCCAGAGATTCAATTTCCTACATGTTCCAGAATCCAAACAGAACTCCCTTTCAAAACAGCTCTCTCAATTATATCCTCTTCCCTACCATCATCCTATTTAAATCTGAGTTACACCCTTTCCAGGTTTTATTTTAATTTATTCTCGGGGCGTGGGCATCGTTGGCAAGGTCAGTATTGATTTCCCATCCCTAGTTGCCCTCGAGAAGGTAGTGGCAAACCTTCTCGAACCGCTGCAGTTCGTGAGGGGAAAGTGGTTCCACAGAGCTGTTAGGTAAGGAGTTCCAGGATTTTGACCCAGCTACAATGAAAGAACGGCCGATGTATGTCCAAGTTAGGATGGAACTTGGAGGTGATGGTGTTGCCGTGTCCGTGATGCTCTTGTTGTTCTAGGTCATGATGGTCACTGGTTTGAAGAAGCCTTTGCGAGTTGCTGCAGTGCATCCTATAGATAATGCACACTGCAGCCACAGTACGACAAAGGTGGAGGCAGTGAATAAGGTGCTGGGGTGCTAATTAAGCAGGCTGCTTTGTCCTGGATGGTGTCGAGCTTCTGGAATGTTTTTGCAGCTGTAACCCATCCAGGCAAAAGGAAAGTATTCCAGTGCACTCCTGACTTGTAGGTGGTGGAGTGGCTTTGGGGAGCCAGGGGGTGGAGCCATTCACCACAGAATACCCCGCCTCTGATCTGCTCAAGCAGCCACGGCATTCACATGGTTGGTCCAGTTAAGTTTCTGGTCAATGGTAACCTCAGGATGGTGATGGTGGGGGATTTGCCGATTGTAATTCCACAGATTGTCCTGGGGGAGGTGGTTATGCCCAACACGTGTGTAGCACAAATAATACTGGCTGCTCACCCCAAGCCTGGATGTTGTCCAGGTGTTGCTGCATGCAGGCACGGACTGCTTCATTATCTGAGGAACTGCAAATGGAGTTGAACACTGCACAATCAGCAGTAAACAGCCCTACTTCTGATCTGGTCATAATATTCTCTCAATAATGGGTGAACCAAAATTATACGCAATACTCAAATTGCATCCTTACCAATGCCTGTCTGTATAGGTTCGTTACCTCCATTTGCTGCTGCATTCAATGCTCCTATACATAAACTGCAGTCAATGGATCATAAAAAAGGCTGCAAATAAGGCCTGCAAAATTTGTGCAATGACCTTTGCAGAATTAGTGTTATTCTATGTAACAGTACATTCTGTGCCCAAACAATGACAGATGGGTGTTTAGTAGATGAGATTCGTGTAGTGTTAAATTTACACATGCTAATGAAGTTGGTATGAGAAAATACTGATCTAAATAAAGGGCAACTCCCCTACTGCAGTGCGGCCTGAAACACTCCTACCACTGCCATTACCTCAGAAGTCACTCCTCATACTCTTTTAGTCCTTTCTAGCCTGCTGCACACAACACCTGTATACTTGAAGTAATTTAAAAATAAAGTATTTTATGCAATAGTTTATGCATCAACTTCCACTGACAGCAACGTCCAATTAACGCACGGTACACGCTGCCTGTGGGATGCTCTTGAAATGAGTCGTTCGTCACGGTCAACAGAATAAAAAATAGCCATCAATTGAATCTGCGTGGGTTTTAAAGTTGTATGAATATAAATATATTGCTCTGTATAAATGTAGAGAAGGTGGAGGCTATTTCAAAAATGGCAACCTGGCTTTTGCACTACTGACTTCCAGATGGATGTTTGGTGGCGATAAACAACTTCTTCTGTGAATCAAACAAACTGGAAATGGCTGGAACTATCTGGAATTCACCATGGAGACCAGGAACATGAAAAGCAAAATGGTACCTGCATGCCTCCAGTATGCAGGGGAGGGGACTCTACAGGAAAGGCTAAACATGTAGACAGTGTGTGTGCTGGAACATGTTAGAGCATGTATAAAAACAATCACTGCTGTCCAAACAGCTGCAGACCCTGTCAAACAAGCAAAGCAGTAAAGGCCAAGCTGCTCAGAGTATCTGCATGAAGCCTGCTCCACACGGCCAATGTCAATACTATGCAGTGTATTCATCAGAATCTCAGCAAAGCATAACTTTTACAGTGTGTACTATGGGAAACCAAGCAACACAATTACAAACTTTGTTCTTCGAAAGCTTACATTGTCTCGAGAATTTTTTGAGCTGTATAGCACCAGGGTGGGAAACTGGTGGTTACAGATCTTTCTGGACTAGTGACAGAGGAGCTTAACACAAGAAGCCCACAACGTTCAAGTGTTCTGGCTTAAAATCTGATACTTATCTCTCCCTATAGAGCATTTGCAATAAAAAAAAATGAATAAGCCGAACAGCAACACTCTCTTCATGATCAGCTGATTGCAATACTAAAGTCTGTCTTTATATAGGGCCTTTAACGTAGAAAAATATCCCTAGGCACAAGGAAAAATAGGCAGAGCTAAAGAGGACCACCAAAATCCGAGTCATTGGGGTGGGTTTAAAGGAGTGTGTTAATGAGGTAAGCGAACAAGCAGACGGAATTAAGAAATGAAATTCCAGAGAGTGGGGCCTAGGCTACTGAAGTCACAGCCATCAGTGGCGGGATGAAAGGGAGCGGGTCTCTCAAAGATAAAGTGGTGCTTCTCTCCAGGTCTCCAACCAGGAAGTCACACTGCTTTAAAACTGAGCAGAGTCACATACGGTACACACTTAAAATGGTGCAGGCTGATGCAGTTTGGCCCAAGAAACTGCACTGTACATTTTACAAGGAAACTGCTGGGGCTGTACATCAAATCAGCTAGGATTTTGGAGGGGAAAAACCTGCTTTATTTGTAGAATTCCATACAAATGTGACATTTTATTGACTGTGAAGAGAGGACAACAGAGTAAGCCTAAATATAGGTTTATGGTGCCCTGCAGGTCGCACTCTGACCAAACGTTTGGACAGGTACACGTCAGCAAAAGATAGATAAATACACTGCTGCTCAAGCAAGCAGAAAGCTGCTGTAGCCAGGTAGAACGGAGATCGAGATAGCGTCTCGTCAGTGCTGCCAACAGCTATTGTGTTCAGATTAGGTTTTTTGAAAAGCATTTAACAAGACAACAACATTGGATCAGTATGACAAACCAAATACAGCGACATTGTAGCAAAGGTTTATAACTTAGCATTCTGCATTGGGAATTCGTGTTTGGAAACCCAAATATACAAGATGCAGTTTGAGACTTTCAGACTTTTAAGTGGTAATGTCTGTGTAATGGGGCATTTTAATTTCCCAGGCATTCAATGGTGATCCATCTAGTATTGAAGGACAGGACAGCTGAAAGATTTGTAGGTGTAATAAATGATTGCTCACAACCATGTTTTATTCAGAAACAAAATAGGGGTAATCAGGTACTCTATTTAATTTTTAAGTAGGAACCCTGACACAGCTTTAGACTTCGCTGTGATGCGTGTGGAGAGACTTGGGCAAAACTGACCACAATATATACTTTTACATTCAAAAAAAGGAGTTCAGGAGAACAAAGATAGATATTAAGTGATGCATTCATAATAAAGGTTGAAACTGAGTACTGTGTGCAATGAGCAAGTGTGACCTTAGCTCCTTTAATAAGACTCCAGAGTGCAGGTACCTCGTGGGTGACCTGCTTATATAATGTGCTCCCAAGGGATGCTGGGATCCCTTGGACTCCAAAAGGTAGGCCCTCTAGTGGTAGAGAGATACAGGTTGCAAGGGGTTAAATACATAACATTAAGCTCAGCTGAAGGCAAGGAAAACTGCTATCAGAGCAGCCAAAAAGTCACTGGAGAAGACAGCTCCAGGTATAGTTTAAAAAAAAATCTTGTTTAGCTAGGCTAGAAGTCAGAGGATTAAGGAGCAAGGATTCCTCAGGGCAGATTCAGCTGGACGTCCAGGATACAACAGAGATTTTAAGTGGCTACTTTCCATCAGTCTTCACTCCAGTACACGACACTCAAGTTATCAATGTAACCTTGTACAGTTGACTCTGAAGTTGCTAGTGTCAAAATGGACGCACATTTTCGTCCTGAATAGAATAAAGGGTCTCAGAACAGATTGAGCTGCTGAACCCATGACATTCACCCCAAGATGGGGATCAAAATAAAGAGATGTGCTCAGCAAGTACTTGCTCATATATCACTAGAGTTCAGGAATGCTCCCATGGAGGGAGGCCTATGTGATGCCAATACTCAAAAGGGCAACAAGTCATAACCAGGAAATTACAGGCAAGTTACGAAAGGGCCGAGAAGCACTGTATTATCACCTTAACAGAAACACTCACCAGCAACAGAATAGGCCTGCTGGAAAAGTAGGCCATGTCTTGCCAACCTGGTTGAATCTTTTGAGGAAGTTCTTACGTTGGTAACGTTGGCAGCCTACATCCAACGTTTTTACTATTCCTACAGGTATTTTCTCCAATTACTTTTCGGTTGCTCCGACAGTTTTTGCTGCCTTCAACTAAGCTTTATATGTCTCTGTTGATGACATCGACCTGGATTTTCAAAAAGCTTGACAAGGCTCCACACAATAGGCTACTTAAGATAGAGCCTTGTGGGATTGATGGACAGACCTTCGGCTGGATATGGAATTGGTTGTATTCTTATCGGCAGAGGGTTGCCATTGATGGTAATGGTTCTGCATGGCTACTAGTTGAGGATCACACTCACAGGATTACTCTTCACAATCTTTATTAATGGACTGAAGAGACTTGTTGGGGAAATGTCTGCAAACAATGATAGATTTGTGTGGGTATTAGATCCCTAGATGAGACACAGATCACAAGGAGATCTAGATGCAATGGGGTACAGGGTCCAGAGTCTGGCAGTTGTATATTAATATAGGTAAATGTAGTGTTATACACATGACTCCAGCCAATATCACGCATGTGCAAACTACACAGGATTGCAAATTTAAGACTGTTGTGGGAGAAAACCCTATGTTTATAGTACATGAATCGCTTAAGGTTCACAAAGAGTGCCCAGAGACTATAGCAAAAGCAAATACATTAGGATGCATTGCTCGGACAATCCAAAACAAAGGAAAAAACACTAATCTGCCCTTGTACAAGACCTTAGTTAGGTCTCATCTAGAATACAGTGTCCAGATTTGGTCCCCTCACATGGTAGATGTTAAGAGGCCCTGGAAAAGGTTGAGAGGAGGGCCACTAGATTGATACCTACTTTAAAGGTTCTTCGTTGCCATGACTGGCTGACAGCGCTGGGTCTTTTTACTCTAGCAAAGCACAGACTTTGAGGAGATTTGATTGAGATCTTTAAAAAGCAAAATGATTAGATAGGCTATTTTATTTAGATAAGTTAGGAAGGACGTGGAGATATGCATACAAGTTGTGCAAGTACAGAATTGCATTGGATATCAGGAGGTTTTTTTTGCTCAGAGTTCAATTTGGAACAAGCCGCTGGCTCATGGAAGGAGTGTGGATTCTCTTCAAGCGTTCAAAAAGGAGCTAGTTGACTTTCAAACTGTGGCTGACATCACTGCTCACAAAAGGTAGGTGGGGTACTGGGCAAAGTGTCTCCCAGTTACCGGGGTCTCCTACATCTTGCTGGATTGACTTCAGGGATTGGAAAATAATTTCCTAGATTGTTTTCTCCCTGATTTGGCCTAGAGTTTTATTCTCTCTGCCTCTCCTGGCAACTTCCACTACATTACGGCTCCACAGGTAACGGCAACCCTCCAGCAAGTCATCCAAGCGGCCATTCGTAATGTGTGAATATAGACAATGAGTATCAGCACAGAGAGGTGGGAAGCACAATACAGGTAAACCCAATCTTGTACTCCAGACATCCCCACACTGGCATCCTCCAGCAACAGATCAATAAAAGGCAATTTATCTTCTGCTTTACTCAAAAGGTATTGGCACCAACGTAATCACCAGATGGCAGTAATATCAGTTTAACATTACAGCTAAGTTATTAATCACACTGTCCCATGGAGTATTTGACAGGTCGCTATTCATCTCTATAAACCTTCAGTTGCTCCACAACTAAGTATTTACCCAGCACCCTTTTAAGAATGGTAATATAAGAACAGAAGAAATAGGAACAGGAGTACGCCATACGGCCCCTCGAGCTGCTCCGCCATTCAATAAAATCATGGCTGATCTGATCATGGACTCAGCTCCACTTCTCCGCCCGCTCCCCATAACCCCTTATCATTTAAGAAACTGTCTATCTGTGTCTTAAATTTATTCAATGTCCCAGCTTCCACAGCTCTCTAAGGCAACGAATTCCACAGATTTACAACCCTAAGAAAATTTCTCCTCATCTCTGTTTTAATTGGGCGACCCTTTATTCTAAGATCATGCCCTCTAGTTCTAGCCTCCCCCATCAGTGATAACACAGCATTAACTGCTTTTGATTGATTGGGTACGTCCATGTCATTGCAATGCAAAATGGTGGTTATATGGTCTGAAAACTGCTATAACTTAGTGATAGCCAGTCTCAACAGTAGTTTCAAAGCAGAATCCTGCTTCACTCACTTTCATGTATATTTTAAGTGTATACTTTTTATAGCTTCAAAGTAAAATTCCAGGGGAAATTAAACAGCCTGATTAAATATTTACATGTTTACACCCACTGCCCTCAGCTGGCATTTCACAACTTGTGGGCTGAGACATGATGGATAACACGTCAGAAAACCACATTTAACAATCTCCCAGTCCGTCCTCACTCAACAGCACTTTCTTGCGCTGCTGGAAATGGATGGAACACTATTGACCAGAGAGAATTATTAAGTAATGGACTACAGAAAACGACCATAAAATTATACAGCATTCTGGGTGCTTTTCACTTATCTTATGGCACTGATTTATGCTGGGATATGGGTCCCCAAGAACCCTTCATTACTTCAGAGTCCCTTATGAGTGAGCTGAGGCAGTGAGCATTGCGAGCTTATTTTCATACTCTATCTTCCCTTTATCATTTTTTTAGTTGGTCTTTGCTGGCGTTTGAAAATTTCCCAATCCTCTGGCCTCCCACTAGTCTTGGTCACATTGTATGCCCTTGTTTTCAATTTGATACCATCCCTTACTTCCTTAGTTAGTCACAGATGGTTATCCCTTCTCTTACACTTTCCTTCTCATTGGGTTACATTCCAGGCCAACTGTGATGCCCTGACCACCCTACTTGGGATCAGGTAACACAGCACAGACCAGAGTTTGAACCCAGAAGCTTCCTGGTGAGAATGGATCATGTCTACCCAAGATAGAGCACATTCCAGCTATCCACAGACAGGAGAAAATATATCACCACTGGAATAAAACATCTCCTTAACTTGACAAACCAGGGTCCTAAGCTTAAATAAAGGAGACTACAAAGGTATGAGGGCAGAGTTGGCTAAAGTGGACTGGGAAAATAGACTAAAGTATGGGACGGTTGATGAGCAGTGGCAAACATTTAAGGAGATATTTAATAACTCACAACAAAAATATATCCCAATGAGAAGGAAAGACTAACAGAAGGGATAACCATCCGTGGCTAACTAAGAAAATAAGGTACGGTATCAAATTGAAAACAAGGGCATACAATGTGGCCAAGACTATTGGGAAGCCTAAGGATTGGGTAATTTTCAAAAGCCAGCAAAGAACAACTAAAAAAATGATAGAAGGAAGATAGATTATGAAAGTAAACTAGCATAAAATAGAAAAACAGATACTTAAAAAGGAAAAGAGTGGCTAAAGTAAATGTTGGTCCCCTAGAGGATGAGACTGGGGAATTAATAATGGAGAACAGGGAAATAGCAGGAAACTGTGTCATTGGGAAAATGCTGGAGTCCATTATTAAGGAAGCAGTAGCAGGACATTTGGAAAAGCATGATTCAATCAAGCAGAGTCAGCATGGTTTTATGAAAGGGAAATCATGTTTGACAAATTTGCTGGAGTTCTTTGAGGATGTAACAAGCAGGGTGGATAAGGGGGAACCAGTGGATGTGGTGTATTTGGATTTCCAGAAGGCATTCGATAAGGTGCCACATAAAAGGTTACTGCACAAGATAAAAGCTCACGGGGCTGAGGGCAATATATTAGCATGGATAGAGGATTGGCTAACTAACAGAAAACAGAGAGTCGAGATAAATGGGTCATTTTCCGGTTGGCAGAAATAATAGAAAAGCAAATGATCATTTAAATGGGGAAAAATTGCAAAATGTTGCAGTACAGAGGGACTTGGGGGTCCTTGTGCATGAAACACAAAAAGTGAGTATGCAGACAGATACAGCAAGTAATCAGGAAGGCAAATGGAATGATGACCTTTATTGCAAGGGGGATCGAGTATAAAAGCAGAGAAGTCCTGCTGCAACTGTATAGGGTGGGTATTGGTGAGGCCACACCTGGATGCGTACAGTTTTGTTCTCCGTATTAAGGAAGGATATACTTGCATTGGAGGCTGTTCAGAGAAGGTTCACTAGGTTGATTCCGGAGATGAGGGGATTGACTTATGAAGATAGGTTGAGCCGATACACATTGGAGTTCAGAAGAATGAGAGGTGATCTTATCGAAATATATGATAATGAGGGATAACGACAAGGTAAATGCAGAGAGGATATTTCCACTGATAGGAGAAACTAAAACTAGGGGACATAATCTTAGAATAAGGGGCCGCCCATTTAAAACTGAAATGAGGAGAAATGTCTTAATTTCTTCAGAGGATTGTAAATCGATGGAATTCTCTGCCCCAGAGAGCTGAGCAGAGTGAGGTCATTGAATATATTTAAGGCGGAGATAGACAGATTTTTGAGCGATAAGGGAGTAAAGGCTTATGGGGAGTGGGCAGGGAAGTGGAAGTGAGTCCATGATCAGATCAGCCATGATCTTATTGAATGGCAGAGCAGGCTCGAGGGGCTAAATGACCTACTCGTATTTCTTATGTTCTTATGACTATTCTCAAAAAAAAGTAAAGCAACAGCTCATCAGTAAGTGATGTGTACTCTTTTAAAATCAGCTTTCCCTCCAGTGGAGGGGCTCTATTTTAGATCTCAACATATAAAAAGCAGATAACCACTCTGCTTATGAGAGACCAGTTCCTCTTGGGGCAGCAGAGATGACAAATTTCACTACTAGCCACTGCTGAACTTTGCTGTCCAACTTCCCACAGTCAGCATCCAGGAGAAGGCCAGACACCAATACTGAAATATAGAAAATCTCACGGCTGTAAGGGACCAGAGGTCCATCTACTTCACCGTCCCACTGTCCTAGTCATTGTATCTGGTCTGCTTAGCTTGAGGAATCACTAATATGGTTGGCTGTTCCGATATAGGAAAGGAATAACTAGAGTCATCATCTCCATTTTGTCTTTTCAGAATGTCAGGAAGGGGGGTGAAATAAACAGTTCAGCTTGGCTCAGTTGGTAGCGACTTTAGAAGAAGTCAGATGGTTGAGAGTACAAGACCCATTTCCTGGACTTCATAACGTAAGCTGGCAGTCCAACACAGTGTGCCACACTGGAGGGCCCACCCTTTGGCTAACATGTTAAAACCAAGGCAATGTCTGCCTGTTCCAGTAGTTCAGGCAGATGTTAAAGGTTTCATGGCACTATGAAGAGTGGGGAGTTCTGCCTGGCCTGCATTCTTCCTTCAACCATCACCAAAAAATACATGAACTGGCCATTCATCTAATGTTTGGAGTCTCGCCATGCACAAAATGGCTGAAGCACCTGTCGACAAGGTCACTGCATTTGAAAACAATGTGATCAACTATTGGTGGCTGAGTCTTCAGCTGCCAAGGCCCCAAGCTCGAAATCCCTTTCTAAACCATTCTGCCTCTCTCTCTTCCTTTAAGATACTCCTTAAAACCTATTCTGCCCCAATTTGTCCTTGTGTGGCTCAGTATCAAATTTGTGCAAACACTCCTGTGAAGCGGCATGGAATGTTTTACTATGTTAAAGGTGCTATATAGATACAAGTTGTTGTAATGTGAGATATTTGCAACATACAAGGCACTATATAAAATGCAAAGTATCGTATCGCCTCCAGCTCTCTAAAACCTCCTTAAATGGCTGCCAAGTTACGACCACATCGAACCCAGTAGGTTGAGATATTTCAAACCGTGTTAGTTGTCCAGCTAACAAAATACATCACAGCCCGCATTCACTTACCCAACTCTCAAAATATTGACAAATGGGTTCAATGTTCTTGTTTAAAATGTTATTGATTAAAAAGTTATAAATCAGTGAAGCTCCAAATTTTAGTCTGTGTGCACACACGTCCACCCCCCTACCAGGTCACAGACTTGCATTCAATCTAAAGTTAATTCCCTGTACTTGCATCTATCACACCCATCCCCCAACTCCGCCCCCACCCCCACCCCACACAACCCCTCTAGTCTTGCAGCTCCTTGCTGGGGCACAAACAGCAATTATTCACCCAATACTTTAGCAGGTTGGCTGCAGTGAGCTGACTGTGATCCTGTCCTTGCCCAGTGTTGACAAAGAATGTCTGCTGGATAATAATGAGTGACAACGCCGGCTGATTGTCCAAACACCCCCACCCCACACCTTCCACTCACACCCCCTCTCAAAACCCCAGGCCACAAGTGCTAGCTGCTGCAACTCTTAAAAGAACAGCTTCAAAAAACATACTGCAACCACCTCAAATGGCTCAGTGTGCAACTGCACTGCGTGATGAGACACTAAACCACAGATTGATCCCTGGTCTGTGTTGAGTTATCCGATCTCAACCCTAGGATCTACAATTAGCCGCAGCACAAGTAGGCTAGAAGGATTAAAATGAAGTCAGGCAGGATTCCCATTTCCAAATGGCTCTCCAGTGACCCCTGCTGGAAAATACATGCATGTGGACAACTGACGAGGCCAGGATCGAGCTCAAATCCACCGTACTCTGTGGCGAAACAGTCTCACCAACATACCATCCAGGCTCTCAGAATGGCAACTTGAGTGAAATATCGGAGGATAACCAATGCCTTCAGAAGAGGGAAGAAATAAAAGGAGGAAGCCACTGAGCACACTGTTTAAAGAACATTTATGCTGCCTTGATACACCCGTATGATAGCCCACATAGAATCTTACTGCACAGAAGCAAGCCATTCAGCCCACTGTGCTTATGCCCCAGGAAATGGAGAAAAGACTGAGTCATATTTGACACAATTTTCCCCAATTACCATCTCTTTTAAGGGAGGTGTAACTGTACAAATGGAGCTCCGCAGTCCAATTCATTCAAATATGTACTGGAGGGAATCTTGCAGTTACCTTCAGCTCAACAGCACCCTCTAGTGACAGTACAGAGTTATACTGAGGATCCATTTTACTTTATTCCAAAGTTATTTGATGCAAGTTGCTCTAAAATTGCAGTATTGAGGTCTGCTGGTGCAGCCCCTGATCCAAACATCACTGCACAGATTGCAGTGCTTTATTTTCTTTCTCTTGATCTCAGCCTGTGACATCACCAATTCTGCGCCACACAAGTCAAACAAACGGCTAAACCAATACACAAAGACTAATTCACAGCACGTGCTTCAGTCACCAATGGTGTCCCACCAGAAATGCCACAGGCATAAGGAAAGCTCTTCCCGACTGCAGTGTCCCAGAACTAGGCCAGAATAAAAAAGTCACCCCCAAGCCACATTCATGCATTGTGAAGGGCCAATGTCACAGCAGGTCAAGTCATTCACCTGCTATTCGCCCCAGGATGTTGCAGTGACCCAAGGGGGAATGGGTTTTTTTATAAAAAAAGAGCTTTGCCCTGAAAGAATTCCCCCTCCCCATTTGTTAAATTGAGAGAATTCTCCAAATATTGTAATGAACCAAATGAAGAGCATCAGAGAAACACCCAGGACTTCATCTTTGAGTCAGAAGGTTGTGGGTTCAAGTCCCTCTCTGGCAAGTTAAGAACAAAATCCAAGCGGACACTCCAGTGCAGTACTGAGGAAATGCAGCACTGTCAGAGGCACTATCTTTCCACAACAGACATGGGCTAAATGGCCTCCGTCTGTGCTGCATTATTCTATGATTACACATTCTTCTGTGAAGAATGGAAGTCAAATATCTTAACTTCTTGCATCAAAAGTATATGTAATTATTTTGAAGAGCACTAACTTGTGTAGGCAAACTTAGAAGCCATTTTGCATACACCAGGATCCCCAGCAAGGTGTACAATCAGCTTTTATTTGGTAGAGTTGGAGATGGAAAAAATTAATGTGCTGAGGATACCAGGAGAACACCCTGCTCTTCTCTACAGTGCCATGACACAGTTAACATCCACTTGAATCAGTAGAACAGGTTTAACGTCTCATGCAGAGTGGCATCTCCCATTATGCAGCATAGAAACATAGAAACATAGAAAATAGGTGCAGGAGTAGGCCATTCAATGAGTTCATGGCTGAACATTCAACTTCAGTACCCCATTCCTGCTTTCTCGCCATACCCCTTGATCCCCCTAGTAGTAAGGACCTCATCTAACTCCTTTTTGAATATATTTAGTGAATTGGCCTCAACAACTTTCTGTGGTAGAGAATTCCACAGGTTCACCACTCTCTGGGTGAAGAAGTTCCTCCGCATCTCGGTCCTAAATGGCTTACCCCTTATCCTTAGACTGTGACCTCTGGTTCTGGACTTCCCCAACATTGGGAACATTCTTCCTGCATCTAACCTGTCTAACCCCGTCAGAATTTTAAATGTTTCTATGAGGTCCCCTCTCATTCTTCTGAACTCCAGTGAATACAAGCCCAGTTGATCCAGTCTTTCTTGATAGGTCAGTCCCGCCATCCCGGGAATCAGTCTGGTGAACCTTCGCTGCACTCCCTCAATAGCAAGAATGTCCTTCCTCAGGTTAGGAGACCAAAACTGTACACAATACTCCAGGTGTGGCCTCACCAATGCCCTGTACAACTGTAGCAACACCTCCCTGCCCCTGTACTCAAATCCCCTTGCTATGAAGGCCAACATGCCATTTGCTTTCTTAACCGCCTGCTGCACCTGCATGCCAACCTTCAATGACTGATGTACCATGACACCCAGGTCTCGTTGCACCTCCCCTTTTCCTAATCTGTCACCATTCAGATAATAGTCTGTCTCTCTGTTTTTACCACCAAAGTGGATAACCTCACATTTATCCACATTATACTTCATCTGCCATGCATTTGCCCACTCACCTAACCTATCCAAGTCGCTCTGCAGCCTCACAGCATCCTCCTCGCAGCTCACACTGCCACCCAACTTAGTGTCATCCGCAAATTTGGAGATACTACATTTAATCCCCTCATCTAAATCATTAATGTACAGTGTAAACAGCTGGGGCCCCAGCACAGAACCTTGCGGTACCCCACTAGTCACTGCCTGCCATTCTGAAAAGTACCCATTTACTCCTACTCTTTGCTTCCTGTCTGACAACCAGTTCTCAATCCATGTCAGTACACTACCCCCAATCCCATGTGCTCTAACTTTGCACATCAATCTCTTGTGTGGGACCTTGTCGAACGCCTTCTGAAAGTCCAAATATACCACATCAACTGGTTCTCCCTTATCCACTCTACTGGAAACATCCTCAAAAAATTCCAGAAGATTTGTCAAGCATGATTTCCCTTTCACAAATCCATGCTGACTTGGACCTATCATGTCACCTCTTTCCAAATGCACTGCTATGACATCCTTAATAATTGATTCCATCATTTTACCCACTACCGATGTCAGGCTGACCGGTCTATAATTCCCTGTTTTCTCTCTCCCTCCTTTTTCAAAAAGTGGGGTTACATTGGCTACCCTCCACTCCATAGGAACTGATCCAGAGTCAATGGAATGTTGGAAAATGACTGTCAACGCATCCACTATTTCCAAGGCCACCTCCTTAAGTACTCTGGGATGCAGTCCATCAGGCCCTGGGGATTTATCGGCCTTCAATCCCATCAATTTCCCCAACACAATTTCCCGGCTAATAAGGATTTCCCTCAGTTCCTCCTCCTTACTAGACCCCCCGACCCCTTTTATAACCGGAAGGTTGTTCGTGTTCTCCTTCGTGAATACCGAACCAAAGTACTTGTTCAATTGGTCCGCCATTTCTTTGTTCCCCGTTATGACTTCCCCTGATTCTGACTGCAGGGGACCTACGTTTGTCTTTACTAACCTTTTTCTCTTTACATATCTATAGAAACTTTTGCAATCCGTCTTAATGTTCCCTGCAAGCTTCTTCTCATACTCCATTTACCCTGCCCTAATCAAACCCTTTGTCCTCCTCTGCTGAGTTCTAAATTTCTCCCAGTCCCCAGGTTCGCTGCTATTTCTGGCCAATTTGTATGCCACTTCCTTGGCTTTAATACTGTCCCTGATTTCCCTTGATAGCCACGGTTGAGCCACCTTCCCTTTTTTATTTTTATGCCAGACAGGAATGTACAATTGTTGTAGTTCATCCATGCGGTCTCTAAATGTCTGCCATTGCCCATCCACAGTCAACCCCTTAAGTATCATTCGCCAATCCATCCCAGCCAATTCACGCCTCATACCTTCAAAGTTAGCCTTCTTTAAGTTCTGGACCATGGTCTCTGAATTAACTGTTTCATTCTCCATCCCAATGCAGAATTCCACCATATTATGGTCACTCTTCCCCAAGGGGCCTCGCACAACGAGATTGCTAATTAATCCTCTCTCATTACATAACACCCAGTCTAAGATGGCCTCCCCCCTAGTTGGTTCCTCGACATATTGGTCTAAAAAAACATCCCTTATGCACTCCAGAAAATCCTCCTCCACCGTATTGCTTCCAGTTTGGTTAGCCCAATCTATGTGCATATTAAAGTCACCCATTATAACTGCTGCACCTTTATTGCATGCACCCCTAATTTCATGTTTGATGCCCTCCCCAACATCACTACTACTGTTTGGAGGTCTGTACACAACTCCCACTAACGTTTTTTGCCCTTTGGTGTTCTGCAGCTCTACCCATATAGATTCCACATCATCCAAGCTAATGTCCTTCCTAACTATTGCCTTAATCTCCTCCTTAACCAGCAATGCTACCCCACCTCCTTTTCCTTTTATTCTATCCTTCCTGAATGTTGAATACCCCTGGATGTTGAGTTCCCAGCCCTGATCATCCTGGAGCCACGTCTCCGTAATCCCAATCACATCATATTTGTTAACATCTATTTGCACAGTTAATTCATCCACCTTATTGCGGATACTCCTTGCATTAAGACACAAAGCCTTTAGGCTTGTTTTTTTAACACCCTCTGTCCTTTTAGAATTTTGCTGTACAATGGCCCTTTTTGTTCTTTGCCTTGGGTTTCTCTGCCCTCCACTTTTCCTCATCTCCTTTCTGTCTTTTGTTTTTGCCTCCTTTTTGTTTCCCTCTATCTCCCTGCATTGGTTCCCATCCCCCTGCCATATTAGTTTAACTCCTCCCCAACAGCACTAGCAAACACTCCCCCGAGGACATTGGTTCCGATTCTGCCCAGGTGCAGACCGTCCGGATTGTACTGGTCCCACCTCCCCCAGATGGCCTAGATGGTGAGCTCACATTCTGGTGTGGGACAAGAAGCCTCATCCCCTGACTGTGCACAGTGTGCTAGCAACTGAGCCAAGCTGACCAATTTAAATCAGCATTGTGATTTCTGAAAGTGTGCTCGTTCCAATTTCATTAGATGTATTCAGTACACAATAACTCAGCAATATTGGACCTGCGCAGTGATCGTTTTTCCCCCATGCGAGTACCCAAAATCTAGCATGGCACTCATACCACCCAAGCGCAAGAGATCATCTCGTGTCGGTTTTCTTTATGCCAGCAACATGCACCAGGTGCTCTGAAAATGCGCACGCAATGCCTTGTGCTGCCATATTTTCTTCTGAATGAATGAAGAGTCTTCTGTCCGGTCTGATCCTTTCAATCAAGAGTAAGCAACAGCTGAAACTGCAATCCATGTAAATTTAAATGTAGAGTACCATAAAGGCCACTCCACCAATTGCAGTGTTAGCAGCTGCATGCTCCCTATTCAGACCAAAGTACATAGTGCGCCACAAGAAGCCACCAACAAACCAGGATATAGCTCAGCTACCTCGCACAAGCTTTTAAACAGGGGTCCATGAAGGGATCTGAAGTAGTCAGATTTCTACCTGCCTGGAGATGGACATAACTTGCATCATGAGCAGTCACAAATTCTATATTCTACCTATTTTCTGTATTTATTGACTTAATAGAACATTACTTCTGGTACATTATGCACACATGAGCCAAGTCAACACGGTTTATGAATGGGAAATTGTGTTTGACAAATCTATTAAGAGGTTTTTTTGAGAGTTTAACTACCAGGGTAGGCAAGAGGAAACTACTGGATTTTGGATTTTGGATTTTCAGAAGGCATTCGGTAAGGTGCCACACAAGAGGTCGTTGCACAAGATTAAGACATGGGATAGGGGGCAATACATGCAGGAATAAACTGATCATTTTCAGAATGGCAGGCTCTAACTAGTAGAGTGCTGTAAGGATCATGGCTTGGGGCTCAATTATTTACAATCTACATCAATGACTTAGATGAGGTGACCGAGTGCAGTATATCCATTTTTGCTGATAGAAAGCTAGGTGGGAAAGTTAGCTGTGAGGAGGCCGTAAAGAGGTTGCAACGGGATAACCAGTTAAGTGACTGGGCAAGAAGGTGGTAGATGTTTATAAGGTGGGGAAATGTGAAATTATCCACTTTGGTAGGAAGAAAGGAAAAGCAGAATATTTTATAAAAGGAAAGACGAGGAAATGTTGCTATTCAGAGGGATTTGGGGTTCTTGCACACAAATGACATCACATTAACATGCAGGTATAACAAGCAATTAGGAAGGCAAATGGTATGTTGGCCTTTATTGCAAGGGGGTTGGAGAAGAGCAAGGAAGTCTTGCTGCAATTATGTAAGGCTTTGGGAGACCACACCTTAAGTACTGTGCACAGTTTTGATCTTCTTACCCAAGGAAGGATATACATGCCTTAGAGAGGGTACAACAAAAGTTCACTAGATTGATTCCTGGGACGAGAGGGCTGTCCTATGAGGAGAGGAGTAGAATGGGCCGATATTCTCGAGTTTCGAAGAAAGAGAGCCGATTTCATTTAAATGTATAAAATTCTTCCAGGGCTAGACAGGGTAGATGCTGAGAAGTTGTTTCCCCTGGCTGGGGAGTCTCGAACTGGGGGTTAGTCTCAGAATAAGAGGTTGGTCATTTAGGACTGAGATGATGAGAATTTTTCGCTCAAAGGGTTGTGAATCTTTAGAATTCGCTATCCCAGAAGGCTGTGGATGCTCAGTCGTTGAGTATATTCAACAGAGAGAGATTTCTGGGCACTAAGGGAATCAAGAGATAGCGGGGAAAAGAGCATGGAAATGGAGTTGATGTAGAAGTTCAACTATGATCCTATTGAATGGCAGAGGTAGCTCGAGGGGCCGTATAGCCTACTCCTGCTCCTATTTATGTCATATCTGCAACAACAGCACTTTTCCTTTGGATAGTTGATACTGCCTCGTTTGGAAATGAGAACAAGGGGGGTCTTGGGGATGTCAATATTTGGAGAGATGGTGGTCAGGGCCTGCTTATAATATGGTTGAGAATCAGTGTAGTTACACTAAAAAAAAATAGAAGTTGGGTCCTCTGCATTGGTTTTCAGAACAACTGAAATTTGAATCTTGCAACCCTGTAATTTCTGTCAAGATTCAATGTCCCTGGATTGAGAAATGGATCTCTCAAGTCAATATGCATGTGCTTTTTAAAAAAAAAATGGGGAGTGGGGGGAGAAGGGAGAGAGAGAGAGAGAGAGAGAGCGCAGGTAACGAAGAGAACCCAGATGGTGATTATCTATAAAAGCTCAGTAATACTCCAAGCTAATTCCCTATCTCCGATCACCTATTGGGTAATCAGCACCAACCAGTTCCAGGATGGTTACTTTGGATGATGGCGATAACAGCTAACCACAATAGTTTTCAGTTACAGCCAAGCTCAGCTCAGTTTGAAATCCAAACAAGCAGACGCCACCCTGAAATTGTACGTTTGCTTCCTGTAAACACATTTCTATCTTTTTAAAAGAAGGGTTTGAAAACGTATCTATCCAGACACACGTTCAGGGGTCATCTATCTCAGACAGAAAGCAGGCAAGATTCCAAGATCCATTTCTCAATCCACAATCATTTGATCTCGACAGAAATAACATGGTCACAAGATTCACACTTCACTAGCTAGCAAGTTCTTTTGATGGTTAGCTCACAGGGACCAGCCTGTATATTTTTTTAAATACAAGGATTCCCAGACACGTTTAAGCAGGTCTTGCAAGCAAAACCTTACAAATCCAGTGTCAAGAGAAGAACTCTCTGTACATTTTACATCGTGAAGAAAAACAGACTGGCTAAAAGCAGTTATCAAAACTTAGATTGGAGATTAATGCAAAGGTTTGATTAAATAAAACTGAAAATTACGCAAAGCCATTTACAGAATCAGCACTCAGATCCAGCCTTCATTTCTGGCTGCTCATGGCTGGGTGAAGTGATGCATGGCATTAGATTGCTCCCCATGAACTGTAGTTTCAGTTCATGCTCCCCATGAACTGAAACTGCAGTGTATTGCAATAACCTGGGATAGTGCAAGAGTTTATCATGAGCTACACAGCAGGTATGCCAATTCACATTAACAGCTGTGAGGTGGTGAGCACTTAGTAGCACAAGACAAGACCGTTGGCTGAGCTTTTGTTGTTGCTGGTTAACATGTAGGAATTCCACCACAGCTCACTTCAGAAAGATGGATAATCTGTACATTTTGTGTAATAAGTTAAACTACGAAACAGCTTATTCCACAAATAATGCTTTTACAGAAGCAAGGAATAAAATGCATCAGCAAAAAGTAGAATTCGAGCACCAGTTCACAAAGGGTTAAACAAACAAACCAGTCAGAGAGCCATTGAAAATCTCCTTGCAGAACTGGAGATTTTAAAGAAATACTTTGCACAGCAAGGACGATGGTGATTCCAAGAACAGTGGTGATTCCTGAGGCAAGCAACAGCAGACCTTCTTTCCAGGTTACTAAGAAACTGAAGTACACATTGGCTCCCAGTCCAGCAACTCCGATTTAAAATGTGTCATCCGTGTTTACAAATCCCTCCATAGCCCCCCTATCTCTATTACCTCCTCCAGCCCAACAACCCTCAGATCTCTGCGCTCATCCAATTCTGGCCTCTTGTGCACCCACAATTTTAATCACTCGACTTATTGGTGGCCGTGCTTTCAGCTTTCTAGATCGTAAGGTCTGGAATTTGCTCACTAACCCTCTTTCTCCTTCAAGATGCTGCTTAAAACCAACCTCTTTGGCCATGCTTTTGGTCACATGTCCCAATAGCTCCCTATGTGGCTCAGTGTCAAACTTTGTTTGATAATTCTCCTTGGGACTTATTACATGCAAAGGCGCTATACAAATGCAAGTTGTTGTTCAAAAAGATGGATGCCCATGGATTATACGTCTGTTTTCTTCCTGCACCTCATGGCCATACAAAACTGATCTGCCGATGCACGGAATAAGTAGAATTTTTATATTATAAAACCCTTTGAATATAGGTGCTGACAACACAGTGAGTTGATGCAAATTGTTGATATACTATTTCTGCATTTTAGGCACTGGATACAATCTGATGACAGATTGCGTTTAATGTTACATTCATCCGTAACAACTTTGCAATGAAAATAATTGCATATTGATATTTTGCTCCCAGAGTTCTTGTCGACGCCTCACCTCCTCAGCCAATTGTTTGGGCCTTTAAATGAACGTGTAACTACCACTGAGTCTGATGTTTTGAGGCTGAATTTAAATTAAGACACAGTAAAATAAAAAAATATAATGGTATGGGTGACATTCAATTTTCTTTACAAAGGAAAAAATATCCCACAATAAAGACCAGGAACTTCTACACTTAGCACAAAGAGCGTAATGTGTTGCCGAGGAGATCCTCGAGGCAGTGAAATCGCAGCTTGCGTGGATCTGAGCAATAACAAGTCAGTTGCTACAACAAATCACTTGCCCTACCCACTGATTCAAAAATTGGAGAAATGGCACCTAAACATTAGGCCCTGTTAGGGCATCACTCAAGTCATGGAATATTACTGGGTTCAAGGAGCCAAGGCTGTGTTGAGACTCAACAGCCACCCAATTTGTGTTTAAGCAATTTCCGCTGATGATGTGGGACTGAGTCACACATGCCAGAAGATTCTAGGTTGTTGAATTAGCTAAGCTTAGGAAAGCAACAATTTGGTTCTGTGCCCTGGGATTGGAGGGGTGCAGAACAGAGAGATAAAAACAGCCAGGACTGCTGCTCACAATTGCTAGTCATTGATTCTTGCTGCAAAATACATGTGGGGATGATAGGCAAGTACCAGATGAGTTGGGCTGCGATGCCTACCATAGTTAAATAGTCTTCTTACATTTACTGCTCAAGGCTTATGAAGGATTCCTATTTAGACACGGTATGGAATGGTAGCCCAGCAGAGGTCAATGTTTTCAGGGGTAACGGGGCAAAAATAAAGTTTAAACAGAAGCAGTGCACCATATCAGAGGTTTGAAGTTGCAAGTCTCAACCCACTGAGTTTCTGATCTCAGCCACAAACCACAGGAAGGTACGGTCCCACCCCACACAGAGCGAGGGGAAAAAAACAATGCATCATCACTGCAGAACCATAATCTTACATCTCCCCACATTTACAGCCCGCACCAGTGAAGTTTGGGAGCAGGATATCCACATGACATGGGGAATTCTAGACAAGGAGAATATATACTTTTTAAATTAATAGCACATTTAACCATCCCCCACTGCTTATTTACAGTAATGGACACCAACCTTGGCCACAAAATGCTTGTCCTTTTGGTCCATATTAGCTGTTGGAGCCACATAATCTTTCCAGATCCGGACTTTGCGTTCTTTGGCAGATCTGTCAACAGGGGAGAGTATTGTAAGTGTATGATAGCTTACCATCAGCCACCAGACTAGAAACCATTCCTCCCAAACCTTAAACAGTACGAGGTGTGAAGTTTTTAAAAAGGCATTGCTCTCAGCTCATTCTAAACTGTGATCAACAATTGCAACGAGTCATTGTATTCTCCTGGAAGTACGGTGCAACAAAATTGTACAGCGTGTTCAATGTGGAGACTCCCTAACTGGGGGGGGCACGCTGAGATCATCAGGAAATGGGTGTGAGGGGAGGATGCGCTGACCAGGAAACAGAGAGGTAGTAACATGGGGCATTCAGTGATGTTTAAATCCCTGCCGGTTTGTAGAGGTGGATGTTACACCTATCAGAGCGGCTCCTGGTGCATAGCAATCAATTACTACTGCACCAGAAGCAGCTCAGATAAGTCCAATGTCCACCTCTAGAAATCAGCAGGGATTCAAACATCACTGCACATCAAACACAGTATGCTAAGCTCATCCCACAATGTACTTCTGGCTAGGTGAGGTTGCATTAGTTAAGAGAAATACATTTTGGTGAAATCGCCTGACTGTTGCATGGAAGTAGAGCTCTTTGAAGCAGTCGCCAGTTTGAGGCACACAATCCCAACATGACTGAAGGCAGGATGAGCACTTTGAACTTCTTCAGTTATTTTCCCCTAGACCCGCCCAATTTTTGAAACCAATACTCTACTGCCTTCTTGGGGGACTACAAAATACTGTCTTAGAAAATGAGGAGAATACAACATGAATTTTCCAAATGGAAGCTCAGCAAAAAAAGAGTTTGGGAACCACGGACGAAAAGCAAGGATTTTTTTTAATAACACGTCAATGCAAGTAATTGCCTGAATAGGTGCTAATTACTGTGAGCACTTCTAACTTGGGTGTGGTTCAAAGGTATAAAAGTAAAGCTGATGACCAGAGTGGTCAGAAACGGAGTGCAGCATAAACAAGAGTGTAGACGTTGGAAATTTGGTGTGTGTGGGAATTTAGTGTAGAGAAGGAGGCTGATGTAGTGGCTCATGTTAATTTAAAATGCATATAGCTTAAATTAAAGTAATTAGTTAAAAACACTAAAAACAACATAAGAACATAAGAAATATGAGCAGGATTAGGCCATACAGCCCCTCGAGCCTGCTCCGCCATTTTAATAAGATCATGGCTGATCTGATCATGGACCCAGCTCCACTTCCCCGCCCGCTCCCCATAACCCCTTATCCCTCATCGTTTAAGAAACTGTCTATTTCTCTCTCAAATTTATTCGACGTCCCAGCTTCCACAGCTCTCTGTTGGATGTCAATCTGTGGAATTCGCTGCCTCAGAGAAGAAATTTCTCCTCATCTCCATTTTAAATGGGTGGCCCCTTATTCTAAGATTGTGCCCTCTAGTTCTAGTCTCCCCCATCAGTGGAAACATCCTCTCTGCATCCCTGTCAAGCCCCCTCATAATCTTGTACGTTTCGATAAGATCATCCCTCATTCTTCTGAATTCCAATGAGTAGAGGCCCAACCTACTCAACATTTCATCATAAGTCAACCCCCTCATCCCAAGAATCAACCTGGTGAACCTTCTCTGAACTGCCTCCAAAGCAAGTATATCCTTTCATAAATATGGAAACCAAAACTGCACGCAGTGTTCCAGGTGTGGCCTCACTAATACTTTGTATAGCTTCCCTGCTTTTATACTCCATCCCCTTTGCAATAAAGGCCAAGATACCATTGGCCTTCCTGATCACTTGCTGTACCTGCATACTATCCCTTTGTGTTTCATGCACAAGTACCCCCAGGTCTCGCTGTACTGTGGCACTTTGCAATCTTTCTCCATTTAAATAATAACTTGCTCTTTGATTTTTTTCTGCCAAAGTGCATGACCTCACACTTTCCAACATTATACTCCATTGCCAAATTTTTGCCCACTTACTTAGCCTGTCTATGTCCTTTTGCAGATTTTTTGTGTCCTCCTCACAGATTGCTTTTCCTCCCATCTTTGTATCATCAGCAAACCTGGCTACACTACATTCAATCCCTTCTTCCAAGTCGTTTATATAGATTGTAAATAGTTGGGGTCCCAGCACTGATCCCTGCAGCACCCCACTAGTTACTGGTTGCCAACCAGAAAATGAACCATTTCTCCCAACTCTGTTTTCTGTTAGTTAGCCAATCCTCTATCCATGCTAATATATTACCCCCAACCCCGTGAACTTTTATCTTGTGCAGTAACCTAAAGTATAGGAGATACAGCACAAAAACAGGTCATTCGGCCCAAACAGTCCAAGCCAGAACTATAAGCCAAGTTGATTAAATACATAAAAACTTTAATTAAATAAATAAAATAAGGTTAGAGAGGGACAGCAGTGCAGGAGATGTGCCACAACTGCAGCAAGTGGGAGTTTGTGGAGTACATCGTGACCCCAATGTCTGCATCTCGAAGAACTTCAGCTCAGTTATTGAGCTGGAGTACAAGGTGCAGACATGGCGGGGCATCAGGGAGGGGAAGCGATATCTGGACACCTTGATCCAGGGGGCAGTCACACTCCTTAGGTTAGGTCGTGGTGCAAGTCTGCTTAGTAGTTAGGGATAGGAGGTTATGATTGCGACTGCAGGTAAGAAGACCCCAGGTGCAGTGCTGGAGGAGCCTCGACCTTTACTCTTATTTAACAGATATGATGCTTTTGCTGCCTGTGTGGATGAGGGCAAAGTCTGCAGGGTGGATGGGCAACGGATATCTCCTTGCGGCTGGAGAAGAACTTGCGAGTGGTATGGGGAGAATCCAATTGTCGTGGTCCATGTAGTATCCAACAACCTTAGAACTAAAAATTAGGTTCTGCTGAGGGAGCTAGAGTAGAGATTAAAACGCTGAACTCATGGGTAATAATCTCTGGATTACCTGAACTATGCAAATTAGCATGGGGCAAAAAGATTAGGTGGTCAAATATGTGGCTCACAGTGGTGTGGTAGGCAGGTGTTTCGGTTCATGGGGCACAGGCACCAGTACTGCGGAATGAGGGAGCTGTTTCGTTGGAATGGTCTCCAATTAAACCGTGCTGGGACCTGTGGAATCAAATAACTAGGTTGGGAGCTAGGTTTTTAAACGAATGAAAGGGGAGGTGGGAGGATTCAGAAAAAGGTAACTTCAAAAGCAATGAGAGAAATGTCAAGGCTCGAGAGCAGAGTAGTGATTTGGGTAAAAATAAGCAGGGGGTCAGGAAGAGGCAGAGAGCTTAAAGGTAATCGGGCGTCAGTGACTAAGGTGACATCAGGGAGCAATAAAAAAGAAAGTTAAAGCCAAAGGCACTATATTGGAATGCGCAAAGCATTCACAACAAAATAGATGAAGTAATAGCACAGATAGAAATAACTTGGTTTGATCGACTAGCCATTACCGAGACGTGGTTGCAGAGTGACCAGGATTCGGAATTAAATATTCCAGGGTACTTGACTTTTAGGCTGGAGCAAAATGAAAAAGGAAGGGGGTAGCCCTGATACTGAAGGATGGGGTAACAGGAGAAAGGATTTTGGTTCTGAAAATCAAGATGTAGAATTACTTTGGGTGAAGCCAAGAAACAAGGGGCAGAAAACACTGGTGGGAGCAGTTTATAGGCACAGTTGTAGTGTCAAGCACAGTATACATCAGGAAATTAGAGGCGCATGTAACAGGAGTAACACAGTAATCATGAAGGACATTCATTTTCATATAGACTGGACAAACCAAATTTGCAGTAATAGTTCTTAGACGAGTTCATAGAATGCATTCAAAATAGTTCTCTGGATCAGTATGTCAAGGAACCAACTAGAGAACAGGCTATTTTAGATCTAATATTGTGCAATGAGACAGGGTTAATTAATAACCTTGTAGTAAAGGAGCCTCTGGGGAGCAATGCTCATAAGAAGACAGCATATATTGAATTTGAGATGATTTAGTCAAGTCTGAAACTAGGGTCTTAAATCTGAACAAAGCAAACTACATAGGTATGAGGGGTGAGTCGGCTATGGTACATTGGGAAACTAGATTAAACGATATGATGGTACATAAGCAATGGCAAACATTTAAAGAACAAATTCATAATTGGTACGAACAGACATTCCCTTGAGGAATAAAAACCCCATTGAAAAATTGTCATTGTTGCTAACGAGAAGTTAAAGATACTATTAGATTAAAGGAAGAGCTGGCTGTCTAAGCTTGCCAAAGAGTAGTATATGCCTGAGGATTGGGAGGATTTTAGAATTCAGCAAAGGAGGACCAAGAAATTGATAGAGAGAGAATGAGAGAGTAAACTAGCGAGAGACAAAAACAGATTTTAAAAGCTTCAATAAGTACGTATGAGAGATTACAGGCAGAGAGGAGAAATTATAATAGGGGAATAAAGAAATGGCAGAGACATTAAATACTTTGTATCGGTCTTCACAGAAAATGACAGAACAAAATGACAGAACAAAATAGTGGGGAGCCAAGGGTCTAGAGAGAATGAGGAAGTTAAATAAATTAGTACAGTATTAATAGTACTGGAGAAATGAAGGGAATTAAAATCCAACAAATCCCCTGGATCAGATGGCCGACATCCTTGGGTTTTAAAAGAGGTGGCTACAGAGATAGTGAATGCATTGGTTTACAGAATTTCCTAAAACGGTCCCTACAGATTGGAAGGTAGCAAATGTAACACCGCTATTCAAGAAAGGAGGGAGAGAGAAAACAGGGAACTACATGCCAGCTAACCTGACAGTAGTGGGGGAAATGCTGGAATCCATTATTAGGGACGTGGTAACACGGCACTTCAAAAATCATAATATGGGCAGAGTCAATGTGGATTTATGAAAGTGAAATCATGTATGATGAATCTAACAGTTGTTTGAAGTTGTAACTAGCAGAGTAGATAAGGTGGAACCAGTGGATTTAGTTTATTTGGATTTTCAAAAAGCATTCAATAAGGTGACACACGAGGTTATTACGCAAAATTAGGGCTCATGGGATTGGAGGTAATATATTAGCATGGATTGAGAATTGGTTAACGGCAGAAAATAGAGTAGGAATAAATGGGCCATTTTCGTGTTGGCAGACTGTAACTAGTGGGGTGCTGCAAGGATCAGTGCTTGGGCCTCAGCGCTTTACAATCTATATTACTTAGATGAGGGAACCGAATGTAATGTATCCAAGTTTGCTGACGATACAAAGTTGGTGGGAAAGTAAGTTGTGAGAAGGACGCAAAGAGGCTGCAAAGGGATATAACCAGTTAAGTGAGTGGACAAGAACATGGCTGATGGAATATAATATAGATTGACTTTGGTTGGAAAAATATAAAAGCAGAATCTTTTTTTAATAAATGGTGAGATTGGGAAATGTTGATATTCAGAGGAACCTGGGTGTCCTTGTACAGGAATCACCGAAAGTTAACATGAAGTTCAGCAAGCAATTAGGAAAGCAAGTGGCATGTTAGCCTTTATTACAAAAGGATTGGAGTACAAGAGTAAAGAAGTCTTACTGCAATTATACAGGCTTTGGTGAGACCACACCTAGAGCACCGTGCACAGTTTTGATCTCCTTACCCAAAGGAGGATAGACATGCCTTAGAGAGAGTGCAATGAAGGTTCACTAGATTGATCCCTGGGATGAGGGGGCTGTCCTATGAGGAAAGATTGAATAGAATGAGCCCATACTCTCTAGAGTTCAGAAGAATGAAGTGTGATCTCATTGAAACGTAAGGTTCTGAGGGGGATTGACAGGCCAGATACTGAGAGGCTGTTTCCCCTGGCTGGACTGTCTAAAACTAGAGATCACAGTCTCAGAATAAGGGGTTGGCCATTTCCACTGAGGTATTCTTATGCAAGCAGCCGAGTGCAACGCACACATCTTTATCGCAAGTGTATTTTAAACACTCAGCTTGTCATATGTGACAAATTGATGTAGCACCTCGAAAATAAAACTCACACACAGGCTCATTATAAGAGAGCCGATCAGTCATAAATGTAAAGGCACTGGGACAGAGTGTCGGAATGAGAAACAGCCATCGTTATAACTATGTATTCTGTGTTTAACAAGCTGTGGAGCTCCTCCGTGTGCAAATACTCTGAACAAGACAGCACGATTCCAGATCCAATAATGGGTTGGGGGGGGGGGGGGGGGGGCAGGCAGGGGGAGAAACAGTTGCCCGTAGAATCTCTACACTAGGGAGGGGGGCATGCTTCCAGTTCAAGAGCAGCTAGTGGAGACATTTTGAAGGAGTAAAAGAACAAAGAAGTGCATAATCCATCAGACTTGCGCCAAAAGCAGCTGCTTTGAATAGGATATCTGAAGTAGGATGAGGTGAGGAAAGATTGCTGAGATGGCTCAATCAAATTTCAGGAGCTTGGCGATTCCAAAGAGGGCTGCACTGTACTATGAAGATACATACACTAGCCCCATAGAGGGATCACTGAACAGAGCAACAATTCAACTGCAAATTTTCTTCCTTTTCCATTCAACCCTTTTAATTCTGTTCATGCAATGCAGCACTACAGATCACTGCCTTCTGCCACTAGGTGGCGAGCAAGCACAGCTTGTTCACCACTCTACTGTATTTTATTTGATGCAATTTATAGTCATTGAACTGGACATTACAAAACCACTGTGACCTCCAGAATTCAGATATAACTCAGAACAAGACATTCAGAACACAGTTCAAAGCCATATTTCACACCTATATTAATATATTTCAATAAACACTGCACAGATATTTTCTGGGTCCTGCAAGTTCACTTCCCAAACACCAGTTTCAACCCGATAATCCAGTGCTGTGCCAGTCCTAACTCAAACAACACAATGTATATATTAAAACACACACACACACACATAGGAAAGCATCATCACCTCCCACTCACAAACACCCTCCAACATTGGCATTCATCTTCAAGGAGATTTTGCACTCATGATTCCTTCCAAAACTGAAAAATCAGAGAATTGGGGCGGTGTGGGGTGGAAGTGTGTACACAAAATCCTTTTACATTACATATTTGAGCACATAACAAAAGAAATAGGAGCAAGAGTAAGCCATACGGCTCCTCGAGCCTGCTCCGCCATTCAATATCATGGCTGATCTTTGACCTCAACTCCACTTTCCCATCCAATCTCCATATCCCTTGTCTATCTGTCTTGAACATACTCAACGATTTAGCATCCACAGCCCTCTGGGGTAGAGAATTCCAAAGATTCACAACCCTCTGAAGAAATGTCTCCTCACCTCAGTCCTAAATGGCTGACCCCTTATCCGGAGACTATGATCTAGTTCTAGACTCCCCAGCCAGGGGAAATAACCTCTCAGTATCTGGCCTGTCAAGCTTTCTCAGAATCTTACATGTTTCAATACAATCACCTTTCATTCTCTGAAATTCAGAGAGTATAGGCACAATCTACTCAATTTCTCGCTAGGACAACCCTCTCATCCCAGGAATCAATCTAGTGAAGCACTAGTTGGTTGTGGGTGAGCGGGGTGGGTGGAGGCAAGGTTTCGGATTTTTCCCTTTTTCTCCTTCACGTCCATTCCAGACACCAATGGGCACTGCTCACCTTCCAGTCCCTCAATCAATTGATTATTCATGAGGGGTCAGGGGAGAAGATAGCTGACTTCACCCAATATATACATTCATACACACTTTCCACTGGGATTGATCAATAACATGCAGCAACTTAACTGATTATTCCCTCCCTCGCCTGGGGATGTGGAGAACCCCTGTAGTGCCCATACGGTCACTCCAGATAAACAAAAGGAACATCTGCAGTTTGGGAGTGTAATATCTATGCTCCACATCACAACAGTTACAATGATTATCTTGCTTCCTAACTCACGGAGCAGAATTCCTCAAATAGCCCGGAAAAAATGTTCCACTCTTAACCTCGTCTGATCACTTTGTACAAGCAATGGCTCCTATCAAAACGTGCGAGGCAAGAAACACGATCTATTTTACTGATGCCTACCCAACGCATTAAATGCTCTCAAATAATTTCAGCATTATATTTCTGGCTACCTTTTGAGTTCCACAAAATATTTCCTATTTCCCAATTGAGTCATACAGTTTACCTTTCACTCGCTCGGAGTTTCTCTGGACCCTGGGTGTAAACTGCAATCGACCAGTCAACACAGCGAGCAAATCCTTCCCGAAGCAGCAGCTCGGTGATATTACCATTCTGTGGGTGAAATGAGAAGAATCTAATGCGTGTTTTTTTTTTGAAAATGCAAATAAACCAAAACAATTCTTCTGGATATGTCATCCAACAGAAAAATAGGCAGAAAAAAAAGCCCCGAACAGTCATGCTCCGAGCACAAACCAGCAGAAAAGCAGAGGTAGGAGGTATGGTCCCATTTACATGTTCTTCACTGCTTTAATGAGGGCTAGTGCCATAAAGCTGCGCAAGTCTCCCGTTGTTTCCCTCCCTCCCACCACTCCTGGTCTTATCTAGCACGACGCCTCTCCCCCTATTTTCTCCTGCACCAGCACTTAGAAGCAGAATACTATCTTACTGCAGCCAGCAGAGGGCAGAATTGAGTAGCTTCAGCTGGTTTCAATCTTGAGATAGTTTCTCAGCCAGTCTAACATCTATACATCAACATGGTGCACCAAGGGGTGAAAGAACACAGGCCCGCTCCCATAATTCTTCATACAGAAGGGTCCCAACCGTGGGAGATCTACAAGAGTACCTACCAAGCAAGGGTCAAGTTCTTCAAAAGATGGAGGAGGGAATGAGATAAAGGTACAAAGGACAAGTTGTTGCAATAGTCACCTGTCAAATAGATGTTGACAGAAACAAGGGAGCAGTGAAATCTACTGGCTACCATAATCTAAACTACTTTCATCAGATGCCAATGTTTAGCATCCACACGTTCTTAACATTCATCTGTTGAGATGATTAAATCTGCAGAACCAGAGGAACTGCGTACACCTATTCTTTGAACTCCAAGGACACACGAAACAAAAGCAGTCATGGGGAAGAGTTTGGCAAAGTCTATTGATTGAACATCCTGTCAAAACTCAGAGTGCAGACGCTCAAACGTCACTTTGGTGGGCCTGTCAGTTATCATTCAAGGAACCATCCAGCACTCTCAGGAAGAGGTCATAAGATGCTAGAGTTTCTGACACAGTAGAGGGAGCTTAAAAATGTACATCATCCATATTATAGCAAACCTGAGAATAGACAATGGGATAGACTAGAGAAATTTACCCTGCATCGAATCATGCTGCTCCTAACCTAGAAACATTTGATGGGCAGTGGAGAAGGCGATGTACTCTATCTAATCTACATTGTGCCTGACCTTCGAGTGCTTGGTACTAACAAAGATGTTCCCAATTATCAGATATTTCTCTGTCCCACATGCGTGCGCGCAATTTTTGCCAAATGACACAGTAGGAGCATCTGTGGTGTAATTCTGTCCATCTCTCAAGACTCACCGGGTGAAGGATGGTGCCCAGAATGACCTGATTCTGCACACTCTCCAAGATGATCTGGACATCCCTTTGCAGAAGGCGCGATTCTGTGAAAAACTTTGCTTCAGCTGCAAATGGTTCTGGTATTTCTGTCCCATCAGCTTCACGTTTAAATGTTGGGCACTGCGTAGACAACAGAGGAAGGAATTAGAAACTCGATGTATACTTGTAGATTACTGCTCTCTGCAGAAAGAGCAACACACAGCTGTTCTTAGTTCAACGCATTCTTAAGACATTGCAGACATATTACAATTCTGCAGAAATTTGACACTAATTAACTTCAGTGATCTAGAAAGAAATTGTGTATAAATGTGGACTACTGTACAGCTATTGGATAGTGCGCCAGTGCAGCTTCAGTCGCCTGAGGGAGACAGTGTTCGAAGATCAGGCCCTCAAATCTGGCACTAAGCTCATGGTTTACAGGGCTGCAGTGATACCCGCCCTCCTGTATGGCTCAGAGACGTGGACCATATTCAGTTGACACCTCAAATCGCTGGAGAAATACCAGCGATGTCTCCGCAAGATCCTGCAAATCCCCTGGGAGGACAGACGCGCCAACGTTAGTGCCCTCGATCAGGCCAACATCCCCAGCATCGAAGCACTGACCACACTCGACCAGCTCAGTTGGTTGGACCACATTGTTCGCATGCCCGACACAAGACTTCCAAAGCAAGCGCTCTGAACTCCTACATGGCAAGCGAGCCCCAGTTGGGCAGAGGAAACGTTTCAAGGACACCTTCAAAGCCTCCTTGGTAAAATGCAACATCCCCACCGACACCTGGGAGTCCCTAGCCAGAGACCGCCCTAAGTGGAGGATGAGCATCCAGGAGGGCATCGAGCACCTCGAGTCTCGTCGCCAAGAGCATGCAGAAAGAAAGCGCCGGCAGCAGGGGTGTGCGGCAAACCAGACTCCCCACCCACCCTTTCCTTCAACAACCGTCTGTCCCACCTGTGACAGAGACTGTAATTCCCGTATTGGACTGTTCACTCACCCAAGAACTCACTTTTAAAGTGGAAGCAAGTTTTCCTCGATTTCGAGGGACTGCCTATGATGATGATTGGGTATTGTCAGTTTGCCTCAGTTGGTCATACTCTGGTTTCCGAGACATAGCTTTAAGCATATTATCTAGGCAGTACAGTAATGTCAGAGGTGCTGTTTCTCCAGATGATAGATTAAATAGATCTGTCTGCAACTTTTAATATCTACCTGCACACGCAATGTAAAGCTAGCAGGCCTGGTATTGTGAAATTATGTAATCTAATGGGTCAAAGGGCTTTCTTCATCCAAAGCAAACTTGTGGTTTAAGCCAGCCCCTTTAATGTCATGCTTTAGAGAATGCACTGATTTAATGAGTAATGACTTGAGCACAGCTACTTAGTTGCTGCCAAGTAATCTTCAGCCATCCATCTGCATATTGAATGAATCGAATGCCTTTGGAATTACAAGCTGATTTTGCACCATGACTTACAATGTTACACTGAGATGGAGAGGTGCAATTCCTTTTAAATTAAGCAATTCCTTTTAAATTAATGTATTAAATAATGAATTAACCATTCGTATGGCCTACTCCTGCTCCTATTTCTTACATTCTTAATGAATAAACCAGATACATTTTTCAATCATTAAATAAGAAATTGGGTGCTGCAGTGGGCAAATGCCGGTCTTTCATTTCAGGAGCCTGGGTTCAAATCCTGCACAGATTGATGGAGTGAAGAAAGTTTCCTGTGTGTGCTGGCTATAAAGGGTCTGCACAAAATAAGTTTGACTAGTTTCAATCTCATCAGTATGGGCACAAAATGGCACTACACTTGTGACTCCAGAGGCCATAGCGTGGCAGATGATAAAATAAGGGACTCCCTTCTCACATTGTTGGAGGGGAATAGAGGGACCTTTATTCTGCATTTAATCATGCAATGTTTGATAAAGAAGTGCTGGATGGGGCACCAGTGCACCATCCGGAGCTTTACTCTCATCAAGCCCAAGCTATCCCAGGGTTCGGGGTGCCTAACGCCAATAGTGGGGACTGGCATTAGAGAGTGCTCCATTCCCCAGCAGTAATATTAGTCACTCAGCACAACTTTTACTAAGTCTCCTGTGACATTGCTCTCAATAAATTAGACAATCTCATAAGAAAAGTATTTTAACCATGTAATGTCTAATATATTATTCTATTAAAGCAGAAAAATGTTTACATTCACCTGGCTCTAAGACCATAAAGTCTAATTGCTGTAAGTAAACACAAACGGAGGTGATTAACAATTTAATTGTTTGTCCAGTAACTTTGCAGATTGAAATACTGCACACTAGTCAGTCAGGTTGCAGCTCAATCAACCAGTATTTGAAGATGGTTTTGCAAGTACAATGTCTGGAGTGGAATGAATTTTACTGGAAATGTATAACTATATAGATGATAGCAACTGACAGCTCATAACTCAACTTTCAAAATTGAGAGATCTTAAGGAATTTCCTATCCTCTATTACAAGCAGCACGAGACACAGAAGTGAGCCAGCAATGAACTCCACTCGAAAATCTCTTCAACTTGGAACTGCTAGCAGGATGAGGAAGCAGTAAGGAAGCATTAGAAACCTCTGCATGGGGAAGGAGGGGGGGGTCACATCTCACTGGTGGACAAACATGTTGCGCCATGGAACAGTCAGATATGCTCACTCCTGCGTGGAACTTTATGAACTCAACTGGAGGGGGTGGGATTGGGGTAATGGTGTGAAGAGAAGACAAAGTGCGGGGGGTGGGATACCAAGGAGAGATCAGACACTTCCCCAGAGGAAGGACACGTCATTAAGCTACCCTTACACATCAGCTTTCGCCAATATATTCAAGAGGGAGTTAGATATGGCTCTTACGGTGAAGGGGATCAAGGGGTGTGGAGAGAAAGCAGGAAAGGGACACTGAAGGAATGATCAGCCATGATCTTATTGAATGGCGGTCGGTGCAGGCTCGAAGGGCTGAATGGCCTACTCCTGCACCTATTTTTCTATGTTTCTATATCATCCGTGGGCTGACATGGCCAAGAGTCCTTCCTCTAGCTTGACACTGCCTGGCAATAGCATGGAGCTTTCGCCAATACCAGAGATGAGTACTTGCTCAGCTCCCACAATGTTGTATAACACAGGAAAGCCAGGGAATGGGAAGAAATAAAAACATAACTTAAAATTATGTGTTGAGGGATAATTTACTTAAAGTTAATTTACTCCCATGACACCAGCGCCAGCCAAGGACAGGCACTTCTGAAAGCAGCCTTACTATCGGAATGAAGGGATAGCGCATATCCTCTGGCTGGCATCTTGTCCTAGCAACAAGTCTCCGCTCAACAAAAAAGGATTGCAGGTGCTCAGATGCATCCTACATGGCAGTGTTACGGGGGCAGAGATGAGCTCTGCCAACCAAACTTCAGCAGCAGCCAAGTTTTATCCTGGAAGGGAAAATACTGATTTACCATCTTGACCTTTAAAACAGTAGTACGCCACTCAACCTTGTAGAAAACCACGAATAAACTACCAAAATAACTAATGGAGATATCTTTTTTTGGAGAGAGGGTGCAAGAGAAAAAGGGGGTGAAGAAGATAATTAAATGGCCACAGAAATGTTGACTTACCCTTGAAAATTAGGGTATCAGGGAAGGGGGAGGGGGGTGATTTTTCTACCAAATTATTTTTAATTTAATCTTGTCTCCCAACATCTTCAACTACTCTCGGCTTTCAGTGTAGTAGTACAGAGTTAAAAACAGAAAATGTTGGAAATACTCAGCCGGTCAGGCAGCATCTATGAAGAGAGAATCATAGAATGGCTACAGCACGGAAGGTGGCCATTCAGCCCATGCCAGCTTTCTGCAAGAGCATTTCAGCTAGTTCCATTCCCCTGCCCTTTCCCCGTAGCCCTACAAATTATTTTCCTTCAGGTACTATCCAACTCCCTTTTGAAAGCTGTGATTGAGTCTGCCTCCGCCACCCTTTCAGGCAGTGTATTCTACCAAAGTGCATCACTTTGCACTTTTCTGCATTAAATTTTATCTTCCACGTGACCACCCATTCCACCAGCCTGTCTTTGTCCTCTTGAAGTCTATTACTCTCCTCCTCACTGTTCACTATACTTCCAAGTTTTGTGTCATCTGCAAATTTTGAAATTGTGCCCTGTACACCCACATCCAAGTCATTAATATACATCAAGAAAAGCAGCGATCATAGAACCGACCCCTGGGGAACACCACTGTATACCTTTCTCCAGTTCGAAAAATAACCGTTCACCACTACTCTGTGTTTCCTGTCACTGAGCCAATTTCATATCCATGCTGCCACTATCCCTTTTATTCCATGGGCTTCAACTTTGTTGGCAAGCCTATTATATGGCACTTTGTCAAACATCTTTTGGAAATCCATGTACACCCCATCAACTGCATTGCCCGCATCAACCTTCTCTGTTACCTCATCAAAAAACTCGATCAAGTTGGTTAAACATGATTTGCCTGTAACAAATCCATGCTGGCTTTCCTTAATTAATCTAAACTTGTCTAAGTGACTGTTAATTTTGTCTGATTATTGATTTTAAAAGCTTCCCCACTACCGAGGTTAAACTGACTGGCCTCTAGTTGCTGGGTTTATCATCACATTCTTTTTTGAACAAGGGTGTAACATTTGCAATTCTCCAGTCCTCCAGAGAAACAGAGTTAATGTTGCATGTCAATGACCTTTCATCAGAACAGGTCAGAGTTCTAACAAAAGGTCACCAACCAAGGTCATAAACTCGGTTTCTCTCTCCACAGATGCTGCCTGACCTGCTGAGTATTTCCAACGTTTTCTGATTTTATTTGAGATTTCCAGCATCCGCAGTATTTTGCTTTTGCTGTGCAAGTCGTACCGAGTATTGGCAGCAAAGGTTAAACAAAGAAACATGTTTCAGCACTTTGACAGACATTCTGAAAATATATTGGGGTTGTGATTGAGCAATTACCCATGGTGTGATTTCTTTTTTAATATAAATATAAAGGGTGGCACAGTGCATTGGGAAATCAGTGCAATTCTACTGAGAGTTTACAACGTCAGCCATGTCCCAGTTGGAAATCAGTCTGAACTTGCACACAAGACCTTTGTGTAATTGCAATTACACATGAAATGCAACAGTAATCTTGTTCCATAGATGTACCTTGACACCAGAAAGCATAACGGTCACCAGGTAGTAGTCAGGCAGCAACAAAGCTCTCACCACACTTCCATCTCGCACATGCTCAATTATAGCTGTTTAAAAAAAAACAGAACACATTCAACATCCCTTGAACAAGGCACAATAGAAGCTTGCAATAATCTGCCACCTTGAATGTAGAAAACAAAGGTGTTTTATAGAATGTGGAAAAAACTAAGGGATCAATGACAGACCCCGAGCCAAGAGGTGACCAAAATGTTAAGTCAAGGAGCATCTTTTGTTTTTCATTTTTTTTAATGAAAAGGTGGGGAGAGATGAATAAACAGATGGGTTCAAGGAGTGAGTTCCAGAGTGTGCATCCCAAGACAGCTGATAGCTCTACCACCAACAGGTAGAGGGATAGGGGAACCCATATTAAGATAGAGCTGCAGGGCACAAGGTTGGAAGGTTTAAGTGGTAGGGTGTGCAAAGTCATGAAGGGATTTGAAAATGGAGAACGTTAAATTCAATACTTTGTGGGACAAGGAGCAAGTGTTGGTCAGGGAAGATGATTGGGATTGACGAGCAAGACGGCATGTAGCTGGCTGAGCTTTGAGCAAGTTGACGTTTATGGTAGAGGATGGAAACTAGCAAGAATGAAGTTGGATCCTAGAATTGACAAAAAGCATGATGGGGGTGCGGCAAGGGTGGAGGTGGGTGATGTTGCAGAGATGGTAATAAACAGTCTTGGTGATGGCTTGTTCCCACAACCTTCTGACTCAGAGGAGCCACTGAGCAAAGGCTGAAATGGAATGTGAAATATCAGCAGTTCAAAACCAAAGTGCAGATCCCTGATCACAGTGTACATTCTCCGTGCTAGAGAACTAATGCACAGTTGCTATGGGCTGAGTAAATACTCCATAATTCAACCCTGTAACACAGCCTCAGTAACTTTAAGTTAATGGCCCAATGCACTATAAAACTATGGTCAGATGGAATAAACGGGCAGCTAATACTAATTACAATTCTTTCCAATTTATTGGGAGAGTGACTCAACACAGCAAGATTTCACTCAAGTTCAATCTCTGGACCTTTTAACAAAGAGGGTGACCAACAACAGCAGTTCCAATAGTCCCAGTACTATGTGATCAGCATAGAAGCATACAACACATAATGTGGCAATTTGGCCCACCTTGCCTCTGCCAGCTCTTTGAAAGAGCTATTAAATTAGCTCCACAACCCTGAATTTTCCTCCCAAAGCCCTAAATTTATTTCCTTTAAATATTTATACAATTTATTTTTGAAAGTTATGATTGAATCTGCTTCCACCACCCTTTCATGCAGTGCATTCCAGATCATCATAAAGGAGTCAAGAAAAATCGTGTCCCCTGGTTACCGACCCTTCTGCCACTGGAAACAGTTTCCCCTTATTTGCTCCATCAAAAACCTTCATTAACACCTCTATCAAATCTCCCCTTCACCTTCTCTGCTCCAAGGAGAATAATTCCAGCTCCTCTCGTCTCTTAGAAAAACAGTCATAACCAACTGTCTAAATTTAGAGCCTCACAATATAAGCATTTTTGTAGAAAGCAAAACTCCCAGTATCCTTGGACCAAACATCATCTGTAGTCAAAACAGTGAATAGGTGGAACTCCCCCCCCCCCCGCCCCGCCCCGCCGCCCCCCCACCAAGTGCTACTCATTAACAACCACTCGAAGGCAAACAAGAAAAGCCCAGGTGATGAGTCCCTCCCTCTGGGAAAAGCAATCAGCTTCTACTTGGTGTTTGGGAACCCAATACATGGGGAGAAATCTCGGGTGCCAAGACATATGCCATCACTAACATTACAGTCATGTCATTTGCCTACCATGCCCAGGACAACTTGAGGAGCATCTTTTGTAAGCATTGTCTAAAATACTGCCAATTTGCCAGTTAGCCATGATCTACACAGAATACAGACATCAAGAATGGAATACATTAAGCGTAACTCAGGACTCAGATGAAGCATCAACAGTTACAGCAGCTAGAAAGTTAGCCTGGCTCACTAACCGTTAACTGGTTTCTGATGATTGGAGTCCACAAAATGGCGTGGATTCTCGATGGTGTATTTCAGATCGCGAATAGTGTGCGAACCACCTCCCTCACCCCACATTCCTTTCTTCGCAGCTTTTGCTTGATCCTCAAGTTCACATAGTCTGGCTTGCTCGGGGCTAAAAGAAAAATACAACACAATTAGCAAATGGGGGGCTTAGGAGAATGGAACTTCAGATAAAATCCTGTATACCTTTCCCCAACTTGGTGGGCAACATGCTCCCAGGCCTCTGCCAAAGTAGCCCTTGAACCTCGGAAAAAGCTGCATGATCATGTTTTCCCTGCACCTCATGGTCTTCTCGAGCATCAATCAATCAATATAATAGGCTGATATTTGGAATTCATCACAAGGAATCTCTAGCACAAACCCATAAATAATCTATGAAATATCACCACACACACACACAGTACAAGGCTTGAAAGAGGAGCAAACTGCTCCTGTCTTCCAAGTGCTTAGCACATTTTCTCCCCTTTGATTTTTTTTATTCGGACAAGTTCAGCTTGGTCATTGGAAATGACTGATTAGGCTCTCAATGACTCAAGCAGTTAGCAACTGTGGCAAATCCAGTCGGCAGGTCCCAGTTTTGAGCTTCAGTCTTGGTCAAGTTAGCTGATCTCAGTCAGCAAAACAGTAGGGTGTCCTACAATTAATCTCAACACTTCATGGTTTGGATGGGGGGAATATCAAGATTACCCACTCTCAAATGCTATCCAGAAAGCCCTGCTTGGGGCAAAAAAATCCAATCTGCCTCGACTAAGTTACCCCAGTAGCCAAATGGCCGGTCGAACACTCACTTCCTGAGCTTACACAAAGAAATGGCAGTTGGTTTAGATACCAGCAGGCTCTCAATGCCTGTAGAATAGTATCCCATTAAGATCATGGCTTCAGCAGGAGGGGAGAAAATGGGCAGAGAAACAGAATGAAAGAAAAATGTTAATTATCATGCATTCCTGTGATGGATGATACAGGTTCCCACCCAATTCCCCACATGGCAAGGTATCCAATTTCAATCAAATCACTGGAGATGGCACATCCCTATAGGAACAGGGAAAGAGTCACCTCTCCATCTGAGAACACAGTGATGTGCTGTCAATGCAAACATATGACAGCACATCACTATGTTCTCAGAGGGAGAGATTGGAGGGGTGGCAAACTAGAAAGGACAGAACTAAAATGAGGGATAACTGCAGCACCACTTGCTGTTCTTTCATTAAGCAGTTTAATTTAAAGAGCTACTGAGTTTTCCTTATATCACCCTTTCAATGTACAAAGGCAACAAGATGGAACAAAACAACAATCTTCAGCCGTATAAACGCCTACAGACTATTACTTCTGCCCTACACTTCGAAAGGATCTCAGCAAGCTTCAACGTACAAATCTTTGAGGGTTGAACCCTGTAGTTCAGCAGTTATGTCCCTCCTCAGGTTCAATGTTACTGGGCCCCCTAGTCCACAGACACTTGGAATGGATCATATATTATTGACTTCAACTGGGATAAAAGGGAACAATGCGACAATCTTTTCTTCCTCATTGGAGAGTTCCGAGTGTGGGGGCAATCAAATTTTATTCAAGACAATACAACCAATTTACATTGCTAGAGAGAAGGAAAGAAAAAAACTGAACCAAGAAGGAAAACAAGTTGGCATTTCAAGCCAACAACCATTGCTTTTAACCTTGCCCCTGTTGTGTTAGCAAGTCCAATGTTACCCTATGCATTCATCATCATAGGCAGTCCCTCAGAATCGAGGAAGATTTGCTTCCACTCTTAGCATGAGTTCTTAGGTGGCTGTACAGTCCAATACGAGAACCACAGTCTCTGTCACAGGTGGGACAGATAGCCGTTGAGGGAAAGGGTGGGCAGGGAGCCTGGTTTGCCGCACGCTCCTTCTGCTGCGTGCGCTTGATTTCTGCATGCTCTTGGCGACGATACTCGAGGAGCTCAGCACCCTCCCGAATGCACTTCCTCCACTTAGGACAATCTATGGCCAGGAACTCCGGGTGTCAGTGGGGATGTCGCACTTTATCAGGGAGGCTTTGAGGGTGTTCTTGTAACGTTTCCTCTGCCCACCTTTGGCTCGTTTGCCGTGGACAAGTTCAGAGTAGAGCGCTTGCTTTGGGAGTCTCGTGCCTGGCATGCGAACTATGTGGCCTGCCCAGCGGAGCTGATCAAGTGTGGTCAGTGCTTCAATGCTGGGATGTTGGCCTGGACGAGGACGTTTATGTTTGTGCGTCTGTCCTCCCAGGGGATATGCAGGATCTTGCGGAGACATCGCTGGTGGTATTTCTCCAGCGACTTGAGGTGTCTGCTGTACATGATCCACGTCTCAGCCATACAGGAAGGCGGGTATTACTACGGCCCTGTAAGACCATGAGCTTGGTGACAGTTTTGAGACTATGGATTATGGAGGGCAGGGAGAGCACAAAAGATCCTCTCAGTATATTCCAATTCATCAAGAGGTTTTTATTTTCCAAATATATAAAGCACTTACTTTGTTCCTCGAATTCCTTCTCTACGAACTGCAACCAATCCTTCGGTTAACAACGATTCTGCAATGTTCTCCCCTGTTATATCTGAATTACCAGAAGCATGACATTAAAAACATTTCACAGTCCATTGATTCAGAAAACACTGCCGCAGAAAACAGTAATTGACAAACCAAGCATTAGCCTTGTATGAAGATTCATCCAAAAGTAATTGGATAGATAGGTTATTCAAGATAATCAGAAATATCTGGATCGGGTTGGATTAATTGAAGGCCACAGCAGTGTAAATGGCATGGTATGTGGGTGGGACTGGGATTAGTGGGCCAAATGGCCATCCCCACTCACCCCCATGGTTTATGTTCTTATTCCAATAAACAGACTTTTCAAAAACAAAACTTATTTTTGCATCAAATGTTATTAATAGGGAACCTATCAATTATGCAACAGAGCTGCCCTACACCTAACAATCTACCACGGCCATAAACCCAACAACCAGCAGTAGAGCAGGCACCCAGGAACTAGCTACAGGCTTGCAACACAATTCAAGGATTCAGACAGCCACAAAATAAATCCCAAAGAGACACAACTTAATAGCCAGGCATTTTCCCCAGAGAGAAGGGGGAAGTTACCACAGACCACTTTTGGATGCTCCTAACAATCAATTATGAAGCATCAGTGACAAAAGCCAAAGAACTGGTGATCTGTGTTCAATGGGTGAATGGAGTTGGACAAAAAAAAGAGAAAGAAAATACAGATACCTTGGAACCTGAGACAGAAAGTGGACATTTGCAGGAGAAACACACACTTTACTGGTCATTCTGTGCATGTATGGGCGTGTGTGTGTGTGTGTGAACATTATGGTTTTCCCCTCCCTCGTGTTTTGCTCCTTTTTGAAATGGTGCTCATCGGTAATATCTTCCAGCTCTGATGAGGGGTCCACACCTGAAATGTTGATTTTGTTGTTCCCATCACATGTGCTCCTTGACATGCTGGGTGTTTCCAGCACTTTATTTATTTTAATTTATTTTACCTGCATCAGTTTCCCATGTTTATATTTAAATTTGCCCAGTCTTCCCTCGGCCCATCGCAAGCCGACTGTTGCATGGAGACCATTTTGTACTGCTCATCCACACAAAGTTTTAGAAACATAAGAACAACTACAACTTGACACTTCACAGGAATATTATGAGATAAAACAATTTGGCACCGGGCCGCACAAGTAGAAATTAGTGCAGGTGACCAAAAGCTTGGTCAAAGAGGTAGGTTTTAAGAAGCGTCTTGAAGAAGAGAGGAGAGAGGTTTAGCCAGGGAGTTCTAGAGCTTGGGGCCTAGGCAACAGAAGACACAGCCACCAATGGTGGAGTGATTATAATCAGGGATGCCCAAGAGGGTAGAATTAGAGGAGCGCAGATATCTCGGGGAGGGGGGGGGGGGGGCGCTGGAGGAGGTGAGAGATGGGGAGGGGCGAGGCCATGGAGGGATTTGAAAATAAGGATGAGAATTTTGAAATCGAGGCCAATCTAAGTCAGCGAGCACAGGGGTGATGGGCGAGGGGGACTTGGGAGAGTTAGGACACGGGCAGCCAAGTTTTGCATCAAGTTTAGTTTACGAAGGGTAGAATGTGAGGCCAGCCAGGAGTGCGTTGGAATAGTCAAGTCTAGAGGTAACAAACGCATGGATGAGGGTTTCAGCAGTGGATGAGCTGAGGCAAATGTGGAGATGGGCAATGTTACCGAGGTGGAAATAGGCGGTCTTAGTTATGCTGTGGATGTGTGATCGAAAGCTCATTTCTGGTTCAAATGTGACACCAAGGTTGGGAATAGCCTGGTTCAGCCTCAGACAGAAGTTGGGAGGAGGGATGGAGTCAGTGGCGGGGACCGAAAACAATGGCTTCGGTCTTCCCAATATTCAATTGGAGAACATTTCTGCTCATCTAGAATTGGATGTTGGACAAGCAGTCTGACAATTGAGAGTGTGTGGAGGGGCCAAGAGAAGTGGTATTGAGGTAGAGCTGGGTGTCATCAGCTTACATGTAGAAACTGATGCTGTGTTTTTAGATGTCGCCGCCAAGGTACAACATGTAGATGAGAAATAGGAGAGGGTCAAGGATAGATACTTGGGTAGTTTTTCTTTTTCTTCTTATATTGGTCAGTAACTTTTAACATTGTTATTACCAGTTTAAGTGTATCTAAGGGTTAAGACATGGCAGGAGAGCTCGGTCGGGTGTTATGCTCCTCCTGTACCATGTGGGAACTCGGGGACACTTCCGGTGTCCCTGACGACTACGTGTGCGGGAAGTGTATCCGCCTCCAGCTCCTGACGGTCCGCGTTACGGAATTGGAGCTGAGGGTGGATTTACTCTGGAGCATCCACGATGCTGAGAATGACGTGAGTATCACGTGTAGTGAGTTGGTCTTACCGCAGGGAAAGGGTCCACAGCCAGATAGGGAATGGAAGACCAGCAGGAAGAGTAGAGCAAGGAAGGTAGTGCAGGGGTCCCCTGCGGTCATCCCCCTGCAAAACAGATACACCGCTTTGGGTACTGTTGAGGGGAATGACTCATCAGGGGAGGGCAGCAGCAGCCAAGTTCATGGCACCGTGGCTGGCTCTGCTGCACAGGAGGGCAAGAAAAAGAGTGGGAGAGCGATAGTGATAGGGGATTCAATTGTGAGGGGAATAGATAGGCGTTTCTGCGGCCGCAACCGAGACTCCAGGATGGTATGTTGCCTCCCTGGTGCAAGGGTCAAGGATGTCTCGGAGCGGGTGCAGGACATTCTGAAATGGGAGGGAGAACAGCCAGTTGTCGTGGTGCACATTGGTACCAACGACATAGGCAAAAAAAGGGATGAGGTCCTACGAAACGAATTTAAGGAGCTAGGAGCTAAATTAAAAAGTAGGACCTCAAAAGTAGTAATCTCGGGATTGCTACCAGTGCCACGTGATAGTCAGAGTAGGAATCGCAGGATAGCGCAGATGAATACGTGGCTTGAGCAGTGGTGCAGCAGGGAGGGATTCAAATTCCTGGGGCATTGGGACCGGTTCTGGGGGAGGTGGGACCAGTACAAACCGGACGGTCTGCACCTGGGCAAGACTGGAACCAATGTCCTAGGGGGAGTGTTTGCTAGTGCTGTTGGGGAGGATTTAAACTAATATGGCAGGGGGATGGGAACCAATGCAGGGAGACAGAGGGAAACAAAAAGGAGCCAAAAGCAAAAGACAGAAAGGAGATGAGGAAAAGTGGAGGGCAGAGAAACCCAAGGCAAAGAACAAAAAGGGCCACTGTACAGCAAAATTCTAAAAGGACAAAGGGTGTTAATAAAACAAGCCTGAAGGCTTTGTGTCTTAATGCAAGGAGTATCCGCAATAAGGTGGATGAATTAATTGTGCAAATAGATGTTAACAAATATGATGTGATTGGGATTACGGAGACGTGGCTCCAGGATGATCAGGGCTGGGAACTCAACATTCAGGGGTATTCAACATTCAGGAAGGATAGAATAAAAGGAAAAGGAGGTGGGGTAGCATTGCTGGTTAAAGAGGAGATTAATGCAATAGTTAGGAAAGACATTAGCTTGGATGATGTGGAATCTATATGGGTAGAGCTGCAGAACACCAAAGGGCAAAAAACGTTAGTAGGAGTTGTGTACAGACCTCCAAACAGTAATAGGGATGTTGGGGAGGGCATCAAACAGGAAATTAGGGGTGCATGCAATAAAGGTGCAGCAGTTATAATGGGTGACTTTAATATGCACATAGATTGGGCTAGCCAAACTGGAAGCAATACGGTGGAGGAGGATTTCCTGGAGTGCATAAGGGATGGTTTTCTAGACCAATATGTTGAGGAACCAACTAGGGGGGAGGCCATCTTAGACTGGGTGTTGTGTAATGAGAGAGGATTAATTAGCAATCTCATTGTGCGAGGCCCCTTGGGGAAGAGTGACCATAATATGGTGGAATTCTGCATTAGGTTGGAGAATGAAACAGTAATTTCAGAGACCATGGTCCAGAACTTAAAGAAGGGTAACTTTGAAGGTATGAGGCGTGAATTGGCTAGGATAGATTGCCGAATGATACTTAGGGGGTTGACTGTGGATGGGCAATGGCAGACATTTAGAGACCGCATGGATGAAGTACAACAATTGTACATTCCTGTCTGGCGTAAAAATAAAAAGGGGAAGGTGGCTCAACCGTGGCTATCTAGGGAAATCAGGGATAGTATTAAAGCCAAGGAAGTGGCATACAAATTGGCCAGAAATAGCAGCGAACCTGGGGACTGGGAGAAATTTAGAACTCAGCAGAGGAGGACAAAGGGTTTGATTAGGACAGGGAAAATGGAGTACGAGAAGAAGCTTGCAGGGAACATTAAGGCGGATTGCAAAAGTTTCTATAGGTATGTAAAGAGAAAAAGGTTGGTGAAGACAAACGTAGGTCCCCTGCAGTCAGAATCAGGGGAAGTCATAACGGGGAGCAAAGAAATGGCGGATCAATTGAACAAGTACTTTGGTTCGGTATTCACTAAGGAGGATACAAACAACCTTCCGGATATAAAAGGGGTCAGAGGGTCTAGTAAGGAAGAGGAACTGAGGGAAATCTTTATTAGTCGGGAAATTGTGTTGGGGAAATTGATGAGATTGAAGGCCGATAAATCCCCAGGGCCTGATGGACTGCATCCTAGAGTACTTAAGGAGGTGGCCTTGGAAATAGCGGATGCATTGACAGTCATTTTCCAACATTCCATTGACTCTGGATCAGTTCCTATGGAGTGGAGGGTAGCCAATGTAACCCCACTTTTTAAAAAAGGAGGGAGAGAGAAAACAGGGAATTATAGACCGGTCAGCCTGACCTCAGTAGTGGGTAAAGTGATGGAATCAATTATTAAGGATGTCATAGCAGTGCATCTGGAAAATGGTGACATGATAGGTCCAAGTCAGCATGGATTTGTGAAAGGGAAATCATGCTTGACAAATCTTCTGGAATTTTTTGAGGATGTTTCCAGTAGAGTGGACAAGGGAGAACCAGTTGATGTGGTATATTTGGACTTTCAGAAGGCTTTCGACAAGGTCCCACACAAGAGATTAATGTGCAAAGTTAAAGCACATGGGATTGGGGGTAGTGTGCTGACGTGGATTGAGAACTGGTTGTCAGACAGGAAGCAAAGAGTAGGAGTAAACGGGTACTTTTCAGAATGGCAGGCAGTGACTAGTGGAGTGCCGCAAGGTTCTGTGCTGGGGCCCCAGCTGTTTACATTGTACATTAATGATTTAGACGAGGGGATTAAATGCAGTATCTCCAAATTTGCGGATGATACTAAGTTGGGTGGCAGTGTGAGCTGCGAGGAGGATGCTATTAGGCTGCAGAGTGACTTGGATAGGTTAGGTGAGTGGGCAAATGCATGGCAGATGAAGTATAATGTGGATAAATGTGAGGTTATCCACTTTGGTGGTAAAAACAGAGAGACAGACTATTATCTGAATGGTGACAGATTAGGAAAAGGGAAGGTGCAAAGAGACCTGGGTGTCATGGTACATCAGTCATTGAAGGTTGGCATGCAGGTACAGCAGGCGGTTAAGAAAGCAAATGGCATGTTGGCCTTCATAGCGAGGGGATTTGAATACAGGGGCAGGGAGGTGTTGCTACAGTTGTACAGGGCCTTGGTGAGGCCACACCTGGAGTATTGTGTACAGTTTTGGTCTCCTAACTTGAGGAAGGACATTCTTGCTATTGAGGGAGTGCAGCGAAGGTTCACCAGACTGATTCCCGGGATGGCGGGACTGACCTATCAAGAAAGATTGGATCAATTGGGATTGTATTCACTGGAGTTCAGAAGAATGAGAGGGGACCTCATAGAAACGTTTAAAATTCTGACGGGTTTAGACAGGTTAGATGCAGAAAGAATGTTCCCAATGTTGGGGAAGTCCAGAACCAGGGGTCACAGTCTGAGGATAAGGGGTAAGCCATTTAGGACCGAGATGAGGAGAAACTTCTTCACCCAGAGAGTGGTGAACCTGTGGAATTCTCTACCACAGAAAGTAGTTGAGGCCAATTCACTAAATATATTCAAAAGGGAGTTAGATGAAGTCCTTACTACTCGGGGGATCAAGGGTTATGGCGAGAAAGCAGGAAGCGGGTACTGAAGTTTCATGTTCAGCCATGAACTCATTGAATGGCGGTGCAGGCTAGAAGGGCTGAATGGCCTGCTCCTGCACCTATTTTCTATGTTTCTATGACACCAGAGGTAACGATGCGGGGGCAGGAAGAGAAGCCGTTGCAGGTGATTCTCTGGCTACAATTAGATAGATAAGAATGGAACCAGGTGAGTGCAGTCCCACCCAGCGGGCCAACAGTGGAGAGGCGTTGGAGAAGGATGGAATGGTCAACCGTGTCAAAGGCTGCAGACAGTTCGAGAAGGACAAGCAGGGATAGTTTGTCTTTGTCAGTCACAAAGGATGTCATTTGTGACTGTGCTGAGAGCCGTTTTGGTACGGTGGCAGGCACAGAATCCGGATTGGATGGATTCAAATGGAATTGCGGGAAAGATGGGCACGGATTTGGGAAGCAACAACACATTCAAGGACTTTGGAAAGGAAAGGAAAGGGAGGTTGGAGATGGGGCGGTAGTTTGCAAGGACGGAGGGGTTGAGGAGAGGGGTGATGACAGCAGATTTGAGGTGGGGGGGGGGGGGGGGGGGAGACAGTACCTGAGGAGAGAACACCGTTGTCATCAGCTAACATTGAAGCCAGAAAAGGAAGTTGAGTGGTTAGCAGTTTGGTGGGAATAGGATCAAGGGGCAGGAAGTGGGTCTCATGGACAGGATGAGCTTGTAAAAGTCATGAGGGGAGATCGGAGAGAAGCTGGAGAAAGAGGCGAGATCAGGGCTAGGGCAGGAGGGATCCTTGGAGAAGGTTTGGCCCGGGGAGCTAGGGGAAGGAAGGGAAGAAAAGAAGGGAAGAGTAAGAGGCAGAGTCGACAGAACGGATGGTCTCAATCTTGGAGACAAAGAGGTCTATAAGAACAGAAGAATACAAGAAATAGGAGCCGGAGTAGGTCATTTGGCCCCTCGAGCCTGCTCTGCCATTCAATATCATGGCTGATCTGAGCTTGGCCTCAACTCCACTTCCCTGCCCGCTCACCATAACCCTAAACTCCCTTATCGTTCAAAAATATGTCTATCTCCACTTTAAATATATTCAATGACCCAGCTTCCACAACTCTCTGGGGTAGAGAATTCCACAGATTTACAACCCTCAGAAGAAATTCCTCCTCATTTCCATTTTAAATGGGCAACCCCTTATTCTGAAACTATGCCTCCTGGTTCTAGATTCACCCATGAGGGGAAACATCCTCTCAGCATCTACCCAGTCAAGCCTCCTCAGAATCTTATTTGTTTCAATAAGATCACCTCTCATTCTTCTACACTCCAATGAGTATAGGTCCAACCTTTCTTCATAAGACATCCCCTTCATCTCGGGAATCAACCTGTATGAGCTCCTCACACTTATTGTCAGAGGGAGGGTGGAGACTTGGGAGAGGGGTTTAAAAAGGTGGTTTGCAGTGGAGAATAGAAGCCGAGGTTTATCTTTATTCCAGAATCATTCGAGAATGTAATGAGCGATTTTGGCAGACGAGAGCAGGGCCCGATAGTGCTTTATGTGGTGAATAGCTAAACCAGTTGCCCACCATATCCGTTCAAGTCTGCGTCCCTTGGACTTAAAGGAGCGAAGATCAGGGCTGTACTGGGGGAACGGCCGTGATGAGAGAGTGAGTAATTGTTTTAATAGGGACTAGGGCATCAAAGGTGGTGATGGTGAGGGTGTGATTGAGCAGATCAGTAGCTGCAGAAATGTCATTGTGAATGGAGGGCCAAAGACTGAACAGTTGAGAGTTCATAAGTGCAGTTGTCAGAGAGTCGAAAGAGTTTTTTCCAGGGACGGACATAGGAGGTGGTAGGGTTGGGAGAGAGCAATATGAGGAAGTGGTCAGAGATGGCCTTATCTGTGATTGGCACAATGGGAGTAGCGAGGCCATGAGAGATAGCAAGGTCAAGGGGGTGGCTGTGAATATGGGTTGGTGAGTTTACATGGAGAGAGAGATTAAGGGAGAATAGGAGGCTTGTGAACTCAGGAGAGAGAGCATGATGAATTTAGATGGAGGTTAAAATCACAGAGGATGAGGAGAAGTTGATTGGTGCAGAAGAGGGGGAGGAAAGCAGAGAAGAAATATCGGTAATACTTTTTTTTTTAAATACAAAAATGGTACTTGGGTGAGCGGTAGAGAACAAGAATTTTAAATGAGAGAGAGGGGTGGAATAGGGCAAGATGCTCAAAGGAGGAGAAAGTGCCAGAGGAGTGGGGGGGGGGGAATAGACCAAGCTGTGATTTGCTCATGAGAGCAACACCGCCACCACCACAGTGGTCTGAACAGGGCAAGTGATGGAAGGTACAGCCAAGCAGGGAGGCTTCACTTAAGGATAAGGTGTCATTGCCCCTCAAACAGGTTTCCATCAGAGCCATGATGTCGATGCCATCAACCACGATAAGCTCATGGATGGGAAGGGCCTTGTTCACAAGCGAACGGACGTTCTGGAGGGAGATGCGAAGGTGGCCAGTGATGGCTGCCTGCATCTACAGGGTTAACACTGGGGGGGGGAGTGAGCTGGACAGGGAGGAGATTGGCAAGATTAACCCCCAGTGGATACACTGGGCAGGATCGTCAGCGAATGAGTAGGATGGGACAGTTGGGGTTGCTGCTCGCAAGGAGGCAGCGACGAGTGCCTCGATGGGCCCTTCATAGGATGCCAAGAGGACAGAGGGAAGCTGTAGTCTTGTCTAGGAGGGAGTCAATCCTAGCACAGCGGCAGAAGAGTAGGACGGTTAAAGAGTAATGAAGGATTGGGGTAGAGATTTAGGAGGGCAAAGTATCCAAGAGAGGAGAGATGAAAGGAGGCATGATGACAGGGGAGAATGGTCAGGGAGTGAGAAAGAGAAAAGGAAAGAGGGGGAAAAGTATTGAATGGCTCGGGTTCGGAGCGACAGCCAAAGTGCACACGCAAATGGACAGGGGAAAGCTCAGGCTACATAGGCCTGTTTACACCTTTGATAAGCCTTGCCTGCTTGCAGCCGTGTAAACCGGTGTAGGCAATTCAGCCCCTTGAGCTTATTCCACCATTCAATGAGCACATGGCTGATCGATATCTTAACTCCATCTACCTCCCTTTGCTCCAAATCCTTTTATACCCTCTGCTAGCAGAAAATCAATCAATCTCAGATTTAAAATAATTACGACTTGACAACTTGGCAGCCAACTTTTTTTTTTAATATAAAAAGGACAGTTAAACCATAAATGTAACCACAAATTTTCCCCCTAATGTTCCTTTAATATTCTTCTATTTTAATGTTCAAACTCAACAGGAACTCTTGCCATCGACTTTGACACCCTTTTTCATATCATTAGTCCTCAACTTGATGCTAATTCAGTTCATCAACAAGCTTGCACTATGATACTATTTTGCAGCATAACTCGCTCAACTGGTTAAGTGCGTTTAGCAGGCCAGTGGAGGTTAACGTTCCAAAGGAAGTTCACAAAACCCATTAAAAATTGGGTTCCACTGCAGTTGTGCAGTTACCCAACTACAGTCATTGGCGCGAGGCATTCCAGCACATAAAAGTATCAAACAAGTCTTTGCGAAACGTGCTTGGGAGTCTCAAACCAGCTTCAATTGGACATACATCCATAGCACAAAGCAAATTGACATTTTGTTGCAAGCTAGCACTGAACATGAATACATGAAAATAGGGCACCAATAGCCCCGTTCCACAGGTTGGTCTAACAGAGAATCGGACAATACAAATTAATGAATCACAGCTAGTAATTCTTACTTCCGAGAGACACAAAAAACAAAACAGGAAACAGGAAAGGGGCAATTTAAAGTAAAACTCAGGGAAACTCCTTGCAAACTCTAGAAGGCAATCAAAGCACCAAAAAAGCTCAGTTACCCTCGAGTTCATCAGTAGGTGGATTTAATTACCATGTCCTCTCATCCCTGGATATGCCACACTTGTCACTCTCAGCAAGACAGACAATAAAAGGATGGCATCGACATAGGAGAGAGCACCAGGTGCAATAGATCATTAACTTCAGATATATCACTGGACAGGGGAGAAAGCTTTCAGCACCCAGCCTTTGCTTTAGGACAGTGAAACATTATTCCAGCATCTCACCTAAAATACATTGCATACATTTTTGATAACAGCTGAAATTTGAATTTGTGGTTCCTTAAAGAATTTTAGACAAATCATATTGCAGTTTCAACATGAAAATTAAATTGAGCAAAGAACCAGCCCATTAAATCTTTAATTAAAAACCCCAACAGCAGCATTAGTTGAAGGTTGGGAATTTGGCACCTGCTTAAATGTCATATTTTGTTTAAAATAAAGGGCAACAGTGGCCTGAATGCCATCATTGATTAGAACATTTGTCTGTGGATCACGATTAATATTAATACTAATTCTTATCTGACTTGCATCAAAGTAGTAGAGAAAATCATGCTTTACAGCCCTGAAACAAGGCAACAGAGAGGTGACTTGAGGTACAGGTACATCATCCCGAATCCGGCAACCTTGGGGCCGAGGCCGTGCATGTTTGCATATTTTTCTGGATTTCAGGTCGGACATTAAAACAGCACACGAGTCAGGTCGGGTCGCACGTGGGCCGGGGTCGAGGGTCATTCGGCAAGGCTTAGACTCAATCTGAAATGCGCTTTTGAAAAGAAATTTCCATTTTTGGACAATTCCGATTTTCGGAATTCTGGATTCGGGACATTGCACCTGTATACAATACAGTAAACTGTATAGAAAAGGGAAATCTGAAATAATGCTCCGAAATAAACTGACAAAAGTAGGCTCAAACTAGTAAACTGCAGATTTAAGGCTCGTGTCAGGAAGTTTTTCTTGGTGATCAACACATGAAATGGATTTCCAGTCTAGGCGTTGAGGCAAAAGAAAAATCAGTTAAAATAACCCATGATTTATTTATTTTTTGGTGGTGGTGGTTGAGGGGGGGGGGGGGGAGCGGCAGGGCACTGGGGTGGGTGCAAGAGAAGAGTACTCCTGGGTCTTTTTGAATAGACACAAATAAACGTCCTTTTCTCATGTGCAGTAGTCTTGTGATCTACTCAGTAGTGTTAACTTCACAACTCAGTAGTGGGTGGGGACCACTAGTCCATTTTGAAAAGGGGAATGAAGAACAAGGAGCAGAAAAGCAGCCCAGCCTGCTTATAACTTGCCAGCAATGAAATGTATGCAGTGAGGAGCCAGCTAAAGAAAAAAACAGACAACTGTGCAAATACTGTTCTGACCCTTATATGGCCAATTACTACCCTCTTTAACCGTAGTGGCATCCCGTCCTGTAGGCCTCAACCCATCATTTAAATTTATCAAAAGAATTACTGGAACTGGTCCCAGCCATTGGACACTCATCATCATCATAGGCAGTCCCTCGGAATCGAGGAAGACTTGCTTCCACTCCTGAAGTGAGTTCTTTGGTGGCTGAACAGTCCAATACGAGAGTCACAGACTCTGTCACAGGTGGGATGGACAGTCATTGAGGGAAGGGGTGAGTGGGACTGGTTTGCTGCGCGCTCCTTCCGCTGCCTGCGCTTGGCCTCTTCATGCTCTTTGCGTTGAGACTCGAAGAGCTCAACGCCCTCCCGGATGGACTTTCTCCACCTCGGGCGATCTGCGGCCGGGGTCTCCCAGGTGTCAGTGGTGATGTCGCACTTTACCAGGGAGGCTTTGAAGGTGTCCTTATAACATTTCCGCTGTCCTCCTTTGGCTCGTTTACCATGAAGGAGCTCCGCATAAAGCATTTGCTTTGTGAGTCTCGTATCCGGCATGCGTACTATGTGGCCTGTTCAGCGAAGCTGATCAAGTGTGGTCAATGCTTCAATACTGGGGATGTTAGCCTGGGCGAGGACACCGACGTTAGTGCGCCTGTCCTCCCAGGGGATTTGCAGAATCTTGCGGAGACATCGTTGGTGATATATCACCAATCACCAGCAACTTGAGATGTCTTCTGTACATCGTCCATGCCTCTGATCCATACAGGAGGGCGGGTATTATTACAGCTCTGTAGACCATGAGCTTGGTGGTAGATTTGAGGGCCTGGTCTTCGAACACTCTTTTGCTCAGGCGGCTGAAGGCTGCACTGGAGGCCATGTTGAATCTCTTGCATCAATGTCTGCCTTTGCTGACAAGAGGCTCCCGAGGTATGGGAAATGGTCCACGTTGTTGAGGGCCGTGCCGTGGATCTTGATGACTGGGGGGGCAGTGCTGTGTGGCAAGGACAGGCTGGTGGAGGACCTTTGTCTTATGGACGTTTAGCGTAAGGCCCATGCTTTCATATGCCTCAACTATATCCTGGAGTTCAGCCTCCGAATGTGCACAGACACAGGCGTCGTCCGCGTACTGTAGCTCAACGACAGAGGTTGGGGTGATCTTGGACCTGGCCTGGACAGAGCGTAGGTTAAACAGCTTCCCACTGGTTCTGTAGTTTAGTTTCACTCCAGTGGGGAGTTTGTTGACCGAGGTGGAGCATGGCAGCGTGGAAGATTGAAAAGAGGGTTGGAGCGATGACGCAGTTCTGTTTGACCCCGGTCCGGACGTGGATTGGCCCTGTAATGGATCCGTTGGTAAGGACTATGGCCTGCATGTCATTGTGGAACAGGCGAAGGATGTTGACAAACTTTTGGGGGCATCGAAAACGGAGGAGGACACTCCATAGACCCTCGTGGTTGACAGTGTCAAAGGCCTTTGCAAGGTCGAAGGCGGCTATATATAAGGGCTGGCACTGCTCCCTGCATTTTTCCTGCAGCTGTCGCACTGCAAAGATCATGTCCGTTGTGCCCCGTAGGGGATGAAAGCTGCACTGTGACTCCGGGAGGAGCTCCTTGGCCACAGGGAGAAGACAGTTGAGGAGAACTCTAGCGTCAACTTTCCCAGTGGCTGATAGCAGGGAGATTCCCCTGTAGTTGCCGCAGTTGGACTTGTCCCCTTTTTTAAAAGATGCTCACGATCACTGCATCTCTGAGATCTCCCGGCATGCTCTCCTCCCTCCAGATGAGAGATGAGGTCACGTACCCGCGCCAACAGCATCTCTCCACTATACTTTAGCTTCTCAGCAGGGATTCCATCTGTTCCCGTAACCTTGTTGTTCTGGAGCTGTTTTATGGCTTTTCCTACCTTGTGCAATGTTAGGGTTTCACCGACGTGGTGGTGGGTCGCACACTGCGGGATGGAGTTGAGAACACTTGAGTCAAAGGCAGAGTCTCGATTGAGGAGATCGTCGAAGTGCTCCTTCCAGCGGGCCCAGACAGCCTCGGTGTCCTTGATGAGTGTTTCTCCATTCTTGGCCAGCAGTGGGGTGGGGCCTTGAGAGTTTGGACCATAGGTAGCCTTGACTGCGATGAAGAATCCTCGCATATCGTGGCTGTCGGCCAGTTGTTGTATCTTCTGTGCTTTCTCCATCCACCACCTGTTCTTTAGGTTCCGGGTTTTTTGTTAGACCTCAGCCTTGAGCCACCTGTAATGTTGTTTTGCTGCTCCAGAGTTGATTTGTTGCTTGAGACTCAGAAATGCTTTGCACTTGCAATCTATTAGTTCTTGGATCTCCTGATCATTTCCATCAAACCAGTCCTGGTGTTGGTTATGGAGGCTTGGAGGGCAGACCAAGCACCGTGAGGATTCAGCATCTCAGGGTCATCAAGGCATGCCAGGTTAGCTGAGAGGTGCTGGCTGTATAGGGTTCTCTTAGTTGAGTGCCCCGACATTGACATTTTTGCAGCACTGCTTCTGCTGTCCCCTTTGCTTTGGGGCTGTGTTAATGTCGATGATGGATCGGATTAGGCAGTGGTCAGTTCCTGTCATGGCGCGGGTGATGCGCACATCCTTGCGATCCCTGGATCGGTCAAATAGTCGAGTAGGTGCCAGTGTTTGAAGTGAGGGTGTTGCCACGATGCCTTGTATTTGTCCCTCTGGCAGAACAGGGTGTTGGTGGTGAGGAGTTCATGTTCTAGACATTTTGTCAGGAGTAGGGTACCACTGGAGTTGGCTTTCCCTACCCCCTCTTTGCCAATCACGCCTCCCCAGAGGGCTGTGTCTTTGCCAACCCTGGCGTTGAAGTCACCTAGAAGGATCAATTTGTCACCCACATGGATGTGGGACAGGGATGTTGAGGGGTTGGAATAAAAACCCTCTTTGGTCTCATTCGTTGCATCGAGTGTTGGGGAGTACGCACTGATGACTGTGGCGCATTGGTTCTGGGATAGGGTGAATCGGAGAGTCATGAGACGTTCGTTAACCCCTCAGGGGGAGTCTTCAAGGCGGTTGATCAGCTCAATTTTGATGGCGAAGCTGACTCAGTGAAGGCGGCGTTCTTCTTCTGGTTTTCCTTTCTAGAAAAAGGTGCAACCTCCACCTTGTTCCTTGAGCTGGCCTTCCCCTGCCCACCGGGTTTCGCTTAAGGCGGCGATGTCAATGTCAAAGTGTCCAAGTTCCCGGGCGACTATGGCGGTGCGGCCTGTCGCTGTTGGGAGTGGTCCGTGAGGGTCCTGACGTTCCAGGTCCAGAACTTCATGTTAATGAAGTGGAAGATGCCTGTGCACGAGTTCTTTAAACGTGGGGTGGTCACTGTACACCAACAACCAGACGGGCTAGACAGAACTAGGTCTTGGTCCAGTGGCAAGGGGTCCAAGATGACTGGAGACCTGACACTGCTGTATGAGCCTAATTGCCTACGGCGAGATGTTGGCCGCAAGCTCGGCGCCGAGTAGCGCCCGTGACCCAGCCTCGCACTCCGGGTCCCTTCGGCCAGAGGGCCTGATCCAGTGATGCACTCCAGGTCCCTTTGGCAGGAAGGCCTGACCCAACGATGCACTCCAGGCCCCTTCAGCCAGCCGGTCTGACCCAACCTTGCACTCCAGGTCCCTTCGGCCAGAGGGCCCAGCCTCGCACTCCAGGTCCCTTCGGCCAGCCAGCCAGCCGGTCTGGCCCAATGACGGGCTGTACCTGTCCTAGGTTGTTAGCGGTGAACACTGTAGACTACTGACTTACATTTTAGACTTTTAATCAACGTTTAATTAACTTTTAATCAACTTGAGAAACTTTAACAATTTGGGAAAATGTTTAAACTTTTAAACAACTTGGAGAATTTTTCTTTTGAGACCTCCAGAGAAACTTTTAAATAACTTTGGAAGAAACTTTTAAAACATCCCTCTGAACTCCAGCGGACAACTGACCTTCCTAATGCCTGCCCAATTGGACACTAAGAATTAGAGGACAACAAATAAGTAAACTAAGGTTATAATCTAATTAAGATGACGAGGTTACCAAACAAGTTACTTGTGTGATTTATCTGAACTCCTGATATGCAAGACAAAGTTTAGTATTGATATTTTCATTAAGGCAATCAATTCATTGGATATGGAGATATTCCTATGCAATAGGAAAAAGGAGATGCCATTTTTATGATATGTGATTCCCTTCCAATATACAGTGGGTGAAATTGGAGAGACGGGATACTTTGATGCAGTTCATGCGTCATTTGCAGCTTGTATGAACACTACTTCACTCACCTTTGCCCAGGTAAACCATGCCATATTCACGACCCTGGGGAGTCTTGTACTCCACAGTGAAACACACCTCTTTTCCAATCAGTTTCTTCCTGAGAAACTCTCGAGCTGGCCAGGCCCAAGGCTGTAAAAGAGCACAAGAAATATTGTACATGACTTGTAGAACAATGAAGGAAGGCAAATAGCATAAAGGGGTGCAATTAACAACTAGATGCATTTCTCAAAAGGGAATCTACAAATTTAGTAAAATTCAGGTTTGAAATTAAGGCTTGTTAGACCCAATGACTAAGATTTTTTTCCCTCCTCCTTTATAAAAATTTGTATGACAATTATTCTGGAACATATAAAGCTAGCATGGAGCAGAAAGTGTATACATTACATACACATTTTTGTTTTAAACAATACACAATTGACCTTCCCTTTCTCTTCCCTCCCAAAATTTTGAGCAGAATAAATCCTCAGGGCCTGATAGTCTGCATCCCAGAGTACTTAAGGAAGTGGCCCTAGAAATCGTGGATGCATTGGTGGCCATTTTCCAACATTCTATAGACTCTGGATCAGTTCCTATGGATGGAGGGTAGCTAATGTAACCCCACTTTTTAAAAAAGGGGAGAGAGAAAACAGGGAATTATAGACCGGTTAGCCTGACATCGGTAGTGGGGAAAATGTGGAACCAATTATTAAAGATGCAATAGCAGCGCATTTAGAATGCAATGACAGGATCGGTCCAAGTCAGCATGTGCTTGACAAATCTTCTACAATTTTTTGAGGATGTAACTAGTAGAGTGGACAAGAGAGAACCAGTGGATGTGGTGTATTTGGACTTTCAAAGGCTTTTGAAAAGGTCCCACACAAAAGATTAGTGTGCAAAATTAAAGCACATGGTACTGGGGGTAATGTATTGACGTGGATAGAGAACTGGTTGGCAGACAGGAAGCAAAGAGTAGGAATAAACGGGTCCTTTTCAGAATGGCAGGCAGTGACTACCGCAAGGTTCAGTGCTGGGACCCCAGCTATTTACAATATACATTAATGATTTAGACGAAGGAATTGAATGTAATATCGCCAAGTTTGCAGATGACACTAAGTTGGGTGGCAGTGTGAGCGGTGAGGAGGATGCTAAGAGGCTGCAGGGTGACTTGGACAGGTTAGGTGAGTGAGCAAATGCATGGCAGATGCAGTATAATGTAGATAAATGTGAGGTTATCCACTTTGGTGGCAAAAACAGGAAGGCAGATTATCTGAACGGTGACAGATTAGGAAAAGGGGAGGTGCAACGAGACCTGGGTGTCATGGTACATCAGTCATTGAAAGATGGCATGTAGGTACAGCAGGCGGTGAAGAAGGCAAATGGCATGTTGGCCTTCATAGCGAGAGGATTTGAGTATAGGAGCAGGGAGGTCTTACTGCCATTGTACAGGACCTTGGTGAGGCCACACCTTGAATATTGTGTAGTTTTGGTCTCCTAATCCGAGAAAGGACATTCTTGCTATTGAGGGAGTGCAGCGAAGATTCACCAGACTGATTCCCGGGATGGCAGGACTGACATATGAAGAAAGACTGGATCGACTAGGCTTATATTCACTGGAATTTAGAAGAATGAGAGGGGATCTCAAAGAAACATAAAATTATGACGGGATTGGACAGGTTAGATGCAGGAAGAATGTTCCCGATGTTGGGGAAGTCCAGAACTGGGGGGCACAGTCTAAGGATAAGGGGTAAGCCATTTAGGACCGAGATGAGGAGAAGCTTCTTCACCCAGAGAATTGTGAACCTGTGGAATTTTCTACCACAGAAAGTTGTTGAGGTCAGTTCGTTACATATATTCAAAAGGGAGTTAGATGTGGCCCTTACGGCTAAAGGGATCAAGGGGTATGGAGAGAAAGCAGGAATGGGATACTAAAGTTGCATGATCAGCCATGATCATATTGAATGGTGGAGCAGGCTCGAAGGGCCGAATGGCCTGCTCCTGCACCTATTTTCTATGGTTCTGTTTCGAGGAAGGTTTGGACAAATCCAGATCAGCATTCCCCATATTAAATTGTATTAGTTCATTAAATCCAGACAACAAAAGAGCCAATTATCAGCATCAGTTCAGCTCACTTAGTGGCACTTTCACTTCAGGGTCAGAAGGCTTAAGTCGAGGACCCGAGCACAATCTTGCCTGATGCTCATTTCAGCACCAAGGGCGTATACAATTGTTAAACATGTTAAGCCGAGGCCTCAGTTGCCCATTCCAGTGGTGCATGTGAATGTTAAAGATCTCCTGGCACTATTCAAAGAGGCAGAAATTCACTTGACCAGCATTCCTCCCTGAACCTACACCATCAATCGGCTCATAGTTGTGTGTGCGCAAACAGGGCTTCTGCATTTTCTCTGTGTGCAAAGCACTTCGAAATGTGATAAAAAGTACAATCCAAGTGCAAGGTTTGTTTTTAAAATCGTATTCAATACTTTCACACCTCAAAAGTCACTGATGTGGCTTCAGGTGACAACCATACTTTCTCAAAGAAATAACCTGCTCCGACCACAAGCTGAAAAAGCCATACGATTGTACAGCAGAGACTTGTGAACATCTAATAGAAAGAATTGCCCAACAATTAACAGGACCACTCATCTACTTACTGCACATCTTATTTTACATCTCCTAGCAACACCACTACACTGATCAATTAACTTTTGTAATAGATCCATCGAACTCATGCTGCTGACACTTACAGTAATTGAAGGGTTATGATTTGTACCCTTTTACACTCTCCCATTCTCTCAAGTATCTGATGTCAGCCCCAGCCAAATAAGACAGGGTAGACATCTACTCTGAAGTAGATCAAAAAAGTGCCAGACTCAATCTCATTTTGCATTCCCAGGAAAGAAGTAACTGACCTCTTCTCAACACATCCCCAAATCAATACCCAAAATCAGTACTTCAGCAAGTCGACTAGTGCAAGCGAAAAGCTACCTCTATTATGGTGGCACGGAGGATTGGTGGGCTCCACTGCAATGTCACACCATGCTACCTTGGACACTTTTGTGCATTTGATGGGAACATTAAGACTATATTCTATGACAGCAAAACATGTGCAAATTTTAAAGAAATCAAAACACACAGCAGTATTGTTCCCCATAAGCGGTGCTTTGTTCTGTGCTTTGAGTCTTTTAAAGCGCAGTCTCTTTAAATTTCTGCACATGCGCAGTATTTATAATGTCAAAGCCAATGAGTGGCCTGGGTGGGACCTTTCAGATTCGGAGAACAGGAATTGTGCCTTATATCCACATGATCACAGCAAAGTGGTCCCAATGCACCTCCTCAATAGCATACATCAAGTTCCAATCTGGAGAGCACAGCTTATTACTTGCTAGTCAAGCCACATGAGTTTTAATTCAAAAGCACTTCACATAAAATGAATTACTTCAAAAGTGCAATGGCTTCTATGTAACAATCATAACAGCCATTTTAAACAGAGTAAATTTCACAAACCGTAATAAGATGAATAATCAGTTGAGGGGGAACAGTTCAGGTAGTGGAAGAACCCCCTGTTCTTCTTCAAACCATACCATGGGATCTTTCAAGTAACCAAACAATGATCACTGCATTCAATAGGAATATATTATATACCTCGTCCTGGCAGAACAATGCCAAATTTATAAAATATTTTTCCTTGCTAAGTCATGCATCAAATCCCCCAGTGCAGATCTACTGCAATGTCAGTACTAACTGGTAAGTTAGCTATTAATGTTCCACACTTAATGACTCAGTGTGCTGGGATCGGTGCTGGGACCACAACTGTTTACAATATACATAGATGACCTGGAAGAGCGGACAGAGTGTAGTGTAACAAAATTTGCAGATGACACAAAGATTACTGGGAAAGCGGGTTGTGTAGAGGACACAGAAAGGCTGCAAAGAGATTTAGATAGGTTAAGCGAATGGGCTAAGGTTTGGCAGATGGAATACAATGTCGGAAAATGTGAGGTCATCCACCTTGGGGGGAAAAAAAAACAGTAAAAGAGAATATTATTTGAATGGGGAGAAATTACAACATGCTGCGGTGCAGAGGGACCTGGGGGTCCTTGTGCATGGATTTTTTTATTTTTTATTTTTTTCGTAGCCAATCTTTCCAATTCTTTGTCAGATCACAAACGCCAGAGGTCACCTTGCACACATCAAGGATCACCCTGCGCTAATGCTCTTAGCCAAAAGGCCTAGAGCCCAAGCACCGTTCCTGGAAGTACTGCAATACCAGGTTCGTGCCATGGAGGTGGATGGGTCAGCAACCCCACACACCTCCGTGGAGGTGGATGGGTCAAACCACCCCACCCACCTCCGGATCCCAAAAAGTTAGTTTGCAGGTGCAGCAGGTAATCAGGAAGACGAATGGAATGTTGGCCTTCATTGCGAGAGGGATGGAGTACAAAAGCAGGGAGGTCCTGCTGCAACTGTATAAGGTATTGGTGAGGCCGCACCTGGAGTACTCCGTGCAGTTTTGGTCACCTTACTTAAGGAAGGATATACTGGCTTTGGAGGGGGTACAGAGACGATTCACTAGGCTGATTCCGGAGATGAGGGGGTTACCTTATGATGATAGATTGAGTAGACTGGGTCTTTACTCGTTGGAGTTCAGAAGGAGGAGGGGTGATCTTATCGAAACATTTAAAATAATGAAAGGGATAGACAAGATAGAGGCAGAGAGGTTGTTCCCAATGGTCGGGGAGACTAGAACTAGGGGGCACAGCCTCAAAATACGGGGGAGCCAATTTAAAGCAGAGTTGAGAAGGAATTTCTTCTCCCAGAGAGTTGTGAATCTGTGGAATTCTCTGCCCAAGGAAGCAGTTGAATGTATTCAAGTCACAGATCGATAGATTTTTAACCAATAAGGGAATTAAGGGATACGGGGAATTGGGCGGGTAAGTAGAGCTGAGTGCACGGCCAGATCAGCCAGTATCTTGTTGAATGGCGGAACAAGCTTGAGGGGCTAGATGGCCTACTCCTGTTCCTAATTCTTCTGTTCTTATGTTCAACCAAGACTGAAAATAACAGGCCTCTTTAGCCAATTGCATTCTTGGAATTTACCCCCACCACAAACAATGTACATTTCAAAACTCATGTTGTGCCTCTTTAAATGAATGCAAGGCATCCGTTAACACTATGACCAAGACAGAGAGACTAACTAGACTAGTACTTGTTCTCAAATAAGAGAGTCCAAATCCTGGACAAAACGATCAGCACTTCAGCTTTTGTTTCAAGATTACTTCTGGCTGCCAAGACAAAAATTAACTGGAGCATGGAAACCTGACCAACAATGACCAAATGTACCTCAAACAGGAGTTACTGAAGGCACCATCTTGCACTTCTAACAAAGGTTAGATAATACAAGTTTTCTCAAGGAGGGAGAATGGAAAAGACAAAAATAAATTTGAAAAACAAAGGCCTGGATTTTGCAGTCAGCGGTGAAGTGACGACAATCGCTACTGACATCGAAGAACGCTGCCCACAAACTTTTAGCGGACTCTATGGCGCCGATTTTCCCTTTTCCACCGTGACCTTCCATTTAGCACCATCGATAGGGGATCTGTAGTATCCAGCAACAGTGATGTAATCAAGCCAGTTGAGCAGGCAATCACATGGAGGAATTTGCAGACAGCAAATCAGGAAGTTAAAAGCAGGTTTCATCTGTATATATTTTGTTAAACAGAAAGTAAAATAAAGATTGGACATACACGAGATTAAGGTGGAAGCTGAATTAAGAAAATTAAAATCTATTGAATTTTTATCATGGAAGAGGGAAAATTACACTCCACAATATAAAATTAGTTTTTCCAAGGCCAGAAAAGTTAAGCGGTAATTATGACTTAGTACAGCTTTAAAAACTCAATTACACCTCATTCAACAAGGCGTAACTTTTTCATGGGTTGTTAGTGAGAATAGTGCGTAAAAATTTGAAGTTCACGTAAAATAAGTGATTTCTAATTAATTCCATCTGTGAAGACTGCGACAGCGCACCCTGTGGAGGAGCAGGGCATCACTGACAGCAACTTCCAGATTTCCCCATTTAACTGTGCATGCACGGACGCCAGAAGTTACTGTCAATTTTACAGAGTAATGATGACAAATGCGTCATTACAACTGCAAATTCTTGGCCAGCAATGCTCATCACTGTGGTCCCATGTTATACATTACTCAAACACAATGAGTTTTACTTGAGTGCACGATCCAACACGTCTCACACAGCATTAACAACCACAGTGGTGAGCACCACTCAGCTACATAGCCATAACACAATAAATAAAGGTTTGCTCTTGAGGGTCAATGAGGAAGCGTTACTCAAAAATTCTATCCATAAAATTTCGAATGAGGTTCAGAGAGGCTGGTAAAGCCTTTATGTAGCATCTTTTCAGCTAATGATATATCAGTCGCGATGTTAGGACACGGCCATCTCAAAATAAATACACGTGGAACAAAATTATTTTTCCCCAAAGATAAAAGTTATATCAGCTGAAAAAACTCAAAAGGTCCAATGACATTTCCAGACGGCTGCTCAGATCAAATTTTAGAATAGATTTATGCCACTTGAATTATAATCATCGTATATCACTTCCTGTATGTCTACTCAAAAACAACAGCAGTCCCTAGCCAAAAAAAACACCATTCAGGAAAACAGAAATTGCTAGAAATACACAGGAAGTCAATCACCATTTGAAAGGGAAAGACGATACATTAATTAATTGTTTTTGGATGGGACCCCTCAGCAGAGCTCCACCCAAGACATTAACCTCCTTTTCTTTTTCAGATGCTAACTAATCTGCAATATATTTCCAGCATTTTTCTGTTTAAAGACCCTTCCCAACTTGTTAAGAAACTGGTGTAAACATTTAAGGAAGGAGTACTGGGAAAACCAGGTTGGAGGAAAGGTGAAAACCACGGAGGAACACGGTGGCAGGAGCTGTAATCCAAACCGCAAAACATCAGCACAGTGGAAAAATATTCCTCCTTCTCAACAAACCATCACTGACATTTGAAGCTATCATTAAGGAAGAAATAGCGGGACATCTAGATAGGAATAGTGCAATCAAGCAGACGCAACATGGATTCATGAAGGGGAAATCATGTTTAACTAATTTACTGGAATTCTTTGAGGATATAACGAGCATGGTGGATAGAAGTGTACCGATGGATGTGGTGTATTTCGATTTCCAAAAGACATTCGATAAGGTGCCACACAAAAGGTTACTGCAGAAGATAAAGGTACGCGGAGTCAGAGGAAATGTATTAGCATGGATAGAGAATTGGCTAGCTAACAGAAAGCAGAGAGTCGGGATAAATGGGTCCTTTTCGGGTTGGAAATCGGTGGTTAGTGATGTGTCACAGAGATCGGTGCTAAGACCACAACTGTTTACAATATACATAGATGACCTGGAAGAGGGGACAGAGTGTAGTGTAACAAAATTTGCAGATGACACAAAGATTAGTGGGAAAGCGGGTTGTGTAGAGGACACAGAGAGGCTGCAAAGAGATTTAGATAGGTTAAGCGAATGGGCTAAGGTTTGGCAGATGGAATACAATGTTGGAAAATGTGAGGTCATCCATCTTGGGGAAAAAAAAACATTAAAAGGGAAGATTATTTGAATGGGGAGAAATTACAACATGCTGCGGTGCAGAGAGATCTGGGGGTCCTTGTGCATGAAACCCAAAAAGTTAGTTTGCAGGTGCAGCAGGTAATCAGGAAGGCGAATGGAATGTTGGCCTTCATTGCGAGAGGGATGGAGTACAAAAGCAGGGAGGTCCTGCTGCAACTGTATAGGGTATTGGTGAGGCCGCACCTGGAGTACTGCATGCAGTTTTGGCCACCTTTCTTAAGGAAGGATATACTAGCTTTGGAGGGGGTACAGAGACAGTTTACTAGGCTGATTCCGGAGATGAGGGGGTTACCTTATGATGATAGATTGAGTAGACTGGGTCTTTACTAGTTGGAGTTCAGAAGGATGAGGGGTGATCTTATAGAAACATTTAAAATAATGAAAGGGATAGACAAGATAGAGGCAGAGAGGTTGTTTCCACTGGTCGGGGAGACTAGAACTAGGGGGCACAGCCTCAAAATACAGGGGAGCCAATTTAAAACCGAGTTGAGAAGGAATTTCTTCTCCCAGAGGGTTGTGAATCTGTGGAATTCTCTGCCCAAGGAAGCAGTTGAGGCTAGCTCATTGAATGTATTCAAATCACAGATAGATAGATTTTTAACCAATAAGGGAATTAAGGGTTACGGGGAGCGGGCGGGTAAGTGGAGCCGAGTCCACGGCCAGATCAGCCATGATCTTGTTGAATGGCGGAGCAGGCTCGAGGGGCTGGATGGCCTACTCCTGTTCCTAATTCTTATGTTCTTATGTTCTTATGTCTAAACATTTCCAAATGGTGAATTCATCACACGACGATCTTTACAAATGGAACAGGGCAATACGAACAAACATGAACAAATTAAATCAATATGCTACTCCTTCGTAACCATCACTCTCCCCCCTCCCCCCCCCCCACCCCCCCTCTCCCTCCCTCACCACCACACATACTTAAATCAAAAAGCTCTTTAATTTAGTATTGCACTGCAAAACTGTAATCCAACCTCAAACAGGCAATTAGAATTCCGACCAGATCACAGAATTCCTTAAACATAGGGTCAGAGTGAATTAAAACATTGGTGCTTAAACTAGCTCAAACACCGCTCAGGAATGCAAGACCAGAAACACATGTACAAGCCTAAAATCAACCAGTAAGGCAGACCACACCTGGAATTCATCATGGATTGGTCTTCATATACACATGATATTTTTCCTCCACCTGATTTCTACTTCAACACAAAAGAAGCAGAAGTGTGTCAAGATAACTGGATCACGTAGGCAAGGCAGAAGCTGGTAAATAAACCTCCAATGCAATGTCACAGGGACAAAAAACATTTGGCAAGTCAGAGCATTTTGCACCTACACCATGCTTTGAGCAGTACACTTCCTTTTCCATCATTGACCCTATCAAGAGTTTGATGCAACAGTAGCACAGTGCAGCAAATCAACACACAGCATCTCTCATTTCAGCTATATTGCTGTGGGGAGCCACAAAGTGGATAAAGCAATTCTCCATAAAGAGAAGGAAGGACTCGAACTAGAGGGCATGATTTTAGAAACAGAGATGAGGATGAATTTCTTCTCTGAGGGTTGTAAATCTGTGGAATTTGCTGCCTCAGAGAGCTGTGGAAGCTGGGACATTGAATACATTTAAGACAGAAATAGATCGTTTCTTGAACGAAAAGGGAATAAGCGGTTATGGGAAACGGGCGGGGAAGTGGAGCCGAGTCAATGATCAGATCAGCCATGATCTTATAGAATGACAGAGCAGGCTAGAGGGGGCTAATGGCCTACTCCTGTTCCTATTTCTTATGTTTAACAATAAGGATTCTCATATCTGTGCACTGGTAGTATTAGCAGAGGTTAGGGAGCAAGTCATCAACGCTCTCTTGCTCTCTCCCCAACCCAATTGTGAAGTTATATTTTCTTTTGGTTCTTGTCTGAAAAGGGTCAAGAACAAGTGAACAGAAACAATTAAAAATGATCCAATCTCCCCAAAGGCTCAATGGGCAATATATCACATGGCCATTGAACTGAGTGATATGCACTAGCAAAGTCCCTAGTTTGCATTGGGTGGCCAAACTCAGGGAATGTAAAGAACTGGCTACATCATCAGGACTGAGCAGGGGGCAAAAAGAAAACATGCACAACCTACAGAATTATTATATCTGATCACTATTACCAACCCATGTTGGAATTGATCATGTGGACAGGATTGAATCCAGCAGTTATGCATCTATGTCAAACAGTCTGCTGACACTTATTCAAATTCTCAAACAATGGCTTTCGGTAAAATACCAGGAGGCCAGTACCACCTAACATTTGTATTACAGCGTAGACATTGGCTTCAGGAAAGCATTTGCAAGGGATGAAATGGGAAAAAGCTTTTAAATAGCAATATAAACTAAATGGTACAATTTTGAAGTGGGTACAGGAGCAGGGAGGCCTGGGGGTGTACGTACACAAATCTTTGACTGTGGCAGGACAAGATGAGAAGGCTGTTAAAAAGCACACAGTATCATTGGCTTTAGAAACAGAAGCAGAGAGTACAAAAGCAAGGAACCTAAGCTAAACCTTTTATAAAACACTGGTTAGGCCTCAGCTGAAGTATTGTGTCCAATTCTGGATATCACGCTTTCGAAAGGATGTCAAAACTTTGGAGAGGGTGGAGAAGAGATTTACTGGAATGGTACCAGGGAAATGGGACTTCAGTTACATGGAGAAACTAGAGAAGCTGGGATTGTGCTCCTTAGAACAGAGGAGGTTATGGGGAGATTTAATAGAGGTCTTCAAAATCATGAAGGGTTTTGTTAGAGTATCTGAGGAGAAACTGCTTCCAGTGGCAGAAGTGTTGGTAACCAGAGGACACAGATTTAAAGTAATTGGTAAAAGAACCATAGGCGAGAGATTTTTTTAAATTTATATGCAGCAAGTTATGATCTGTAATCCATTGCCTGAAAAGGGTGAAACAGGTTCAATAATAACCTTCAAAAAGGACCGAATGGCCTCCTTCTGTGCTGTATCATTCTGTGATTCTATGAAAGCAAAATGCATTGAAAACATCGATGGAAGTGGGAATGTGGAGGGGGGCGTGGAGAAAGAGAGGAACTACAACTAGAGACAGTAAAGCACAACACAAAATAAGCTTTCACTTGAATACAGTTTCTAGATTAGCAACTTGGATACCTCAAAGTGATTTTCTGTGCACACTTGGCCAGGACCAGCAACTCATTTTACCGTGTTCAAATGTGATAGGACGGCTTCAATGCACCAAAGCAACATCAATTTGAATGCCACTAAATTCAAAGCTATGTTTATTTTGTTGTTTTAAGTTTGAAGAGACTTTCATTTAAATTTTCAGATGCTAAAATTATTCTAATCGGTTTCTAAAGCTTCTCATGAGAAAGTGCAAACTTGACAGCTCGAAACATTTCCTTTCATGTCTATTTCAAACACAGCAGTTTGAAGTGTATTTTCCTCTGATCCTTCCCACTTGCCTTTTGATGGATTATTCAAGTCTTTAAAACATATATAATCAATAAACACAGAAGAATTTTTAATATTGAAAATCCCCAATTTTACCCCCAGATATGCAACTTTTTTCCCTTCCACCTTTTAGCAGTTTCTCTTTTTATTTAAATATTTTTTGTATTTAAAACAAAACTGCAATTAAACCAATGATTTTGATCAATGTACGAACCAGGAAGAACATAAGAATTAGGAACAGGAGTAGGCCATCTAGCCCCTCGACCCTGCTCCGCCATTCAACAAGATCATGGCTGATCTGGCCGTGCACTCGGCTCCACTTACCCGCCCGCTCCCCATAACCCTTAATTCCCTTATTGGTTAAAAATCTATCTATCAGTGATTTGAATACATTCAATGAGCTAGCCTCAACTGCTTCCCTGGGCAGAGAATTCCACAGATTCACAACCCTCTGGGAGAAGAAATTCCTTCTCAACTCGGTTTTAAATTGGCTCCCCCGTATTTTGAGGCTGTGCCCCCTAGTTCTAGTCTCGCCGACCAGTGGAAACAACCTCTCTGCCTCTATCTTGTCTATCCCTTTCATTATTTTAAATGTTTCGATAAGATCACTCCTCATCCTTCTGAACTCCAACAAGTAAAAACCCAGTCTACTCAATCTATCATCATAAGGTAACCCCCTCATCTCCGGAATCAGCCTAGTGAATCGTCTCTGTACCCCCTCCAAAGCTAGTATATCCTTCCTTAAGTAAGGTGACCAAAACTGCATGCAGTACTCCAGGTGCGGCCTCACCAATACCCTGTACAATTGCAGCAGGACCTCCCTGCTTTTGTACTCCATCCCTCTCGCAATGAAGGCCAACATTCCATTCGTCTTCCTGATTACCTGCTGCACCTGCAAACTAACTTTTTGGGATTCATGCACAAGGAATCCGGTCCAGGGTGTCCTTGGAGATGGAGCACGCGGTGTCCACCGGTACGCTCGCGGCCTTCCGCGAGAGGTGGGCACCGGAGGGACTGGAGTGCATCATCACGCCCGGCAACCAAATTTTAATTTGATTTTACGTTTTAAAGTTTAATTTGTTTTAATTGCCGGTGCTTTTAGTGTCCCCCTCTCCTTTTATAGGGGGCACTGGAAAAAGGAAAAATTTGATTTTAGTGCCCCAAAAAAAAACCACAAAAAAAAAAAATAAATAAATAAATAAAAAAGGGGCCTTGTAAATGTCTTGTGTGTGTCATCCAGGTCGGGTGGCACGGATACATGTTTTATGTTTTTGCAGTTTAACTCAAAAGAGTTTCATGCACAAGGACCCCCAGGTCCCTCTGCACCGCAGCATGTTGTAATTTCTCCCCATTCAAATAATATTCCCTTTTACTGCTTTTTTTTCCCAAGGTGGATGACCTCACATTTTCCAACATTGTATTCCATCTGCCAAACCTTAGCCCATTCGCTTAACCTATCTAAATCTCTTTGCAGGCTCTATGTGTCCTCTACACAACCCACTTTCCCACTAATCTTTGTGTCATCTGCAAATTTTGTTACACTACACTCTGTCCCCTCTTCCAGGTCATCTATGTATATCTTTGAGTGACTTTACTGATTGTAAATTTGGGATGAGCAACTCCCACCTGTAAACTGCCCAACACTTCAGCATAACCTTAAAAGGGAGGCTAATTTCCCAGTTATGGAAGATATTGCACATACACACAACCTTTACATGGACCAGCAGTGATCCACCTTTCTCCCTTCCCTCCCTCCCCAACCAAAATTTGTGCAGCACCTCTTTGAACTTGTTCTGTCAAATCAGTCAAGGTGCCATTATGTTAATGCAGCGCTGCTTATTGTTTAAGTAACCTCACAAAGTAAATGTTGTCCTGAACAGGCACACATTAAAACAAGAATTCACCTCGTCAGGAGTTTCCTTGGCTTCAGGTTGATTTGGAGCAACACGTCGTGCCAAGGCACCAGGACGAATGTTACTGAGGTTAATCTGCCGTTCGGGCGGGGGTCCTCCTCGTGGCTGGCCGCGAACAATGATTGCACCCCCTGAAAGTGCCTAGGAAACAGAACAAATCCAACAATTACATTATGAAGACACAGAAAAATAGGAGCAGTAAGTCGGCCATTCGACCCTTCGAGCCTGCACCGCCATTCAATATGATCTTGGCTGATCCTCTATCTCAACACCATATTACTGCTTTTCCCCCATACTCCTTGATGCCTTTTGTGTCTAGAAATCTATCCATTTCCTTCTTAAATATATTTAGTTACTTAGCCTCCACAGCCTTCTGAGGTAGAGAATTCCACAGGTTCACCACCCCGAGTGAAAAAATGTCTCCTCATCTCGGTCCTAAATTTCCTACCCCGTATCCTGAGACTGTGACCCCTTGTTCTAGACTTCCCAGCCAGGGAATAGATGGGTTATAGTAGTTTAGGTTCATTTATTAGAATCTTTAGTCACAATCTCTGCATGCAATTTAAAAAATCTCAGCAATTAATCATGTAGCACCAGGGGCAAGAAACATTTCTTTGCACCTGCAAACCCTGACACTGTGCTCCTAATCTCAGTTGCACCACTTTGGGGATCACCACATAGAAGCCAGTGTCCCACTATACATATTGCACAGAGTGTGAGGTTGGAAGAGAGCAGAGGGAGAGTGCTCTTGGCCAATTCCTAATTGCTCTCCACATAGCACCTGCAGAGTTCTAGATGTGAGTCACCAACCTTCACAATAATGCATTGTAAATGGAACTATGGCAGAAGATATGGAATTATTGTGGATAATTCCAAACAACAAAACAGGACCCTACAGTAATGAGACTATTGTACTCACTGGGTTTCTCTCAATGAAAAAGAGACCAACACGGTATGTTAGTCACGCACAGCAAAAAGAAAATCCGTGAGTGATAAAATACCATTCGGCCAATCAAAAATCATCACTCGAGGTCCCCAGTTCTCCCATTATAATATTCAACTGTATTTTGAGCATTCCCAATGTTTCGCCTCTACTGACATGCCTACCTGTCCGCTGGTTCTACTTTCTTGGCTTACTTTGAAGTAATAATCTGAGGTTGCCTTATTTATATACCCAAACCATGTTCTTTCCAGACTGTAAAACTTAACCTTCTCTAATCTTTCTTCACAGTTCCCAAATGTAATGTTGCGATGTGTATCAAAACAGTATTCATCAGTACAGTGCATTGTGATGTCTTTGCTCAATTACTGTCGACTCATTCCATTGGGGTTGAGACTGAAATTAAGAGCTTAGTGCAAATATGCTTCAGAAGGAAAGGTCAGAATACAAGAACGTAAGAGACAGGAGCTGGAGTAGGCCATTCAGCCTTTCGAGTCTGCTCAGCTATTCAATATCATAGCTGATCTTCTACCTCAACTTCACTTTCTTGCACTATCCCCATATCCCTTGATATCCAAAAATCTATCGGGATCTCTGTCTTGAATATTGTCAACGGTCGAACCTCCACAACCTCCGGTGTATAGAATTCCAATGATTCACAACCCTTTGAGTATACAAATATCTTCTCATCTCAGTTCTAAATGGCCGACCCTTATTCTGAGACTGTAAACCCCCATCTGAAGGGGGCGGGGGGAGGAGTGAAAGGGAAAGAGCGAAAGGAGAGGAGCGAAGAAAAGGGGAAGGAAAGAAGTTGGGAGTCATATATATGCATATATGAAGCAGCTTGAAAGTACATCATGATCAGTAATAATTTTATAAAGACTTTGAAATCTGCCACAACCAGCAGCTGTGAATTTGTAGTTGCAGGCTGAAGTAAATCTACTGCCTGTCATTTTAGAGAAGACAACTGTTCCAATGTGGAATGGGAGTCTTCTGGGATTCAAACCCCATTAAGGAAGCTGTAAGTAAATGACTCAATTTAAATCACTCACTTACTTTCTGGAGCTGAAAGGGTTGCAGAACTGAACAGGGTTGATGCAATCACAAAGAGTGTAAGCAGCTTGTATTAAAGTTGATCACTGAATATTCGGTGGTAGTGCATAGATGGAGGCAGCAGACCACACGTTTCTAGTAATACAATTAGACTTTTTCTGTCCTCCTCAACCCCCACATATGTGGATAGACAGGACAGTGCACGAGTACACCAAGACATTGCACACCTATTGGAGGCTAGTTACAGAGGAACATCAGCACAACCTAACAGGTCATCTCATTCTCTAGTCAAGGTAATTACTTGAAAACAGATTAAACAGGAGGTGTATGGAAAGTACATTTTTTTACAAAATTGTACAATTAAGACCCAGATGTCTACTATTCAAAAGTAGAAAATCCAAGAGGGAAAAATGATATACATTGGGGAAAATGGAGCAATTCGATCAACTAACAGCAACATCCAGAATTAAGTGAATGATTGAGGGTTTGTCTGACACACAATCCTTTCACCTTCAGGACTTGGGTCCAAATCCAACATTGACTGATGGAATGAACGTCTTCTTCCTCTGATGACTGGAAGGCCCTACATAAAAAGAATTTAACTCCAGTTCCTCCTGGAAATGGACATAGCATAAAGATGCTCCAATTCAGCAATAATTGGTAATCTCACTTAGAGAAGCCATATGGGAAAGGGACAGCTAAGTAGGAGTGTTCAGGCATATTGCGAGGGTAAGTTTGAGTTTACTCTGCATCCATTATCTTCACCAAACTGAACATGGAATTATCCCCGTCAATCATAGCCCAAGACATTTTAAACTTGAAGTGCCCCTGCAGACTGGCATACCAAAAGCAAATTCAGACTTTGTGCACGCCTCAAGGAAATACAATACCCCAAAAGGACTAATGAAGAGTTAAGATGTTCAACAATAACAATTTCCTCCAGCAAGTCTGCATTGTGTGTCAGCTGTGACTCAGTGGGTAGCACTCTCCCACCTTAGTCAGAAGGTTGTGGGTTCAAGTCCCACTCCAGGGGCTTCAGCACGCAAATCTAAGCTGACACTCGAGTGCAGTGCTGAGGGAGTGCTGCACTGTCTGAGGTGCTGTCTTTCGGATGGGACGTTAAACCTCTCAAATGTTCTCAAATGGACGTAAAAGATCCGATGATACTATTTCAAAGAAGAGCAGGTGAGTTATCCCCAGGGTCCTGGCCAATATTTATCCCTCAACCAAGATATCAGATTATCTGGTCATTATCAAATTGCTGTTTGTGGGAGCTTGCTTCTGCTGCATTTCCTACATTTTGAAGTGTAGACACTGTTGTAATTACTTCATTGGCTGTAAAGCGCTTTGGAGACATCTGGTGCTATATAAATGCAAGTCTTTTTTTTACTTGCAATTTAGCTTTTTTTTGTTCAGAACAGTGAAGGTCAAGCTGTTATTCCACTCCTTGACAAAATTCAATGAATAATTTTACTTTCAGTCATTCCTCTGAAAGATCTCTCTTCCCCACTCCTTCCCCCACCCCCCTAGCTATCTGCTAGATTACCACCGTACAGTTCTAATCCTGCTTTGACTTAAAACTTGTTGGATCATGGTTTCAAGCTTACAATTTCCCCACAAAGCAAGAACACAGTCACAGCTATGTCTGCAGGGAAAGGGATGGAATAAGATTAATTTTTAAAATAAAAAGAGCATCGCACAACCCACGGCAGTCTCACACCTAATGGAAGAGTGCTAGCTGAAGTCTGGGAGCAGATTTGTACAATACCACCAAAGCAAGTGAACATAAGAACATAAGAATTAGGAACAGGAGTAGGCCATCTAGCCCCTCGAGCCTGCTCCGCCATTCAAAAAGATCATGGCTGATCTGGCCATGGACTCAGCTCCATTTACCCGCCCGCTCCCCATAACCCTTCATTCCCTTATTGGTTAAAAATCTATCTATCTGTGACTTGAATACATTCAATGAGTTAGCCTCAACTGCTTCCCTGGGCAGAGAATTCCACAGATTCACAAACCTCTGGGAGAAGAAATTCCTTCTCAACTCGGTTTTAAATTGGCTCCCCTGTATTTTGAGGCTGTGCCCCCTAGTTCTAGTCTCCCCGACCAGTGGAAACAACCTCTCTGTCTCTATCTTGTCTATCCCTTTCATTATTTTAAATGCTTCTATAAGATCACCACTCATCCTTCTGAACTCCAACGAGTAAAGACCCAGTCTACTCAATCTATCATCATAAGGTAACCCCCTCATCTCCGGAATCAGCCTAGTGAATCGTCTCTGTACCCACTCCAAGGCTAGTATATCCTTCCTTAAGTAAGGTGACCAAAACTGCATGCAGTACTCCAGATGCGGCCTCACCAATACCCTGTACAATTGCATCAAGACCTCCCTGCTTTTGTACTCCATCCCTCTCGCAATGAAGGCCAACATTCCATTCGCCTTCCTGATTACCTGCTGCACCTGCAAACTAACTTTTTGGGATTCATGCACAAGGACCCCCAGGTCCCTCTGCATCGCAGCATGTTGTAATTTCTCCCCATTCAAATAATATTCCCGTTTACTGTTTTTTTCCCCAAGGTGGATGACCTCACATTTTCCGACATTGTATTCCATCTGCCAAACCTTAGTCCATTCGCTTAACCTATCTAAATCTCTTTGCAGCTTCTATGTGTCCTCTACACAACCCGCTTTCCCACTAATCTTTGTGTCATCTGCAAATTTTGTTACACTACACTCTGTCCCCTCTTCCAGGTCATCTATGTATATTGTAAACAGTTGTGGTCCCAGCACCAATCCCTGTGGCACACCACTAACCACCGATTTCCAACCCGAAAAGGACCCATTTATCCCGACTCTCTGCTTTCTGTTCGCCAGCCAATTCTCGATCCATGCTAATACATTTCCTCTGACTCCGCGTACCTTTATCTTCTGCAGTAATCTTTTGAGTGGAACCTTATCGAATGCCTTTTGGAAATCTAAATACACCACATTAATCGGTACACCTCTATCCACCATGCTCGTTATATCCTCAAAGAATTCCAGTAAATTAGTTAAACATGATTTCCCCTTCATGAATCCATGTTGCAACTGCTTGATTGCACTATTCCTATCTAGATGTCCCGCTATTTCTTCCTTAATGATAGTTTCAAGCATTTTCCGCATTACAGATGTTAAACTAACAGGCCTATAGTTACCTGCCTTTTGTCTGCCCCCTTTTTTAAACAGAGGCGTTACATTAGCTGCTTTCCAATCCGCTGGTACCTCCCCAGAGTCCAGAGAATTTTGGTAGATTATAACGAATGCATCTGCTATAACTTCTGCCATCTCTTTTCATACCCTGGGATGCATTTCTTCAGGACCAGGGGACTTGTCTATCTTGAGTCCCATTAGCCTGTCCAGCACTACCTCCCTAGTGATAGTGATTGTCTCAAGGTCCTCCCTTCCCACATTCCCGTGACCAGCAATTTTTGGCATGGTTTTTGTGTCTTCCACTGTGAAGACCGAAGCAAAATAATTGTTTAAGGTCTCAGCCATTTCCACATTTCCCATTATTAAATCCCCCTTCTCATCTTCTAAGGGACCAACATTTACTTTAGTCACTCTCTTCCATTTTATATATCGGTAAAAGCTTTTACTATCTGTTTTTATGTTTTGCGCAACATAGTAACATAGAAAGTTTACTTTCGTAATCTATCTTTCCTTTCTTTATTGCTTTCTTAGTCATTCTTTGCTGTCGTTTAAAATTTTCCCAATCTTCTAGTTTCCCACTAACCTTGGCCACCTTATACGCATTAGTTTTTAATTTGATACTCTCCTTTATTTCCTTGGTTATCCACGGCTGGTTATCCCTTCTCTTACCGCCCTTCTTTTTCACTGGAATATATTTTTGTTGAGCACAATGAAAGAGCTCCTTAAAAGTCCTCCACTGTTCCTCAATTGTGCCACCTTTTAGTCTGTGTTCCCAGTCTACTTTAGTAAACTTTGCCCTCATCCCACTGTAGTCCCCTTTGTTTAAGCATAGTACGTTCGTTTGAGACACTACTTTCTCACCCACAATCTGTATTACAAATTCAACCATACTGTGATCACTCATTCCGAGAGGATCTTTTACTAGGAGATCGTTTATTATTCCTGTCTCATTACAGAGGACCAGATCTAAGATAGCTTGCTCCCTTGTAGGTTCTGTAACATACTGTTCTAAGAAACAATCCCGTATGCATTCTATGAATTCCTCCTCCAGGCTACCCCGTGCGATTTGATTTGACCAATTGATATGTAGGTTAAAATCCCCCATGATTACTGCCGTTCCTTTTCACATGCCTCTATTATTCCTTGATTATTGTCCGCCCCACCGTGAATTTATTATTTGGGGCCCTATAAATTACGCCCACCAGTGACTTTTTCCCCTTACTATCTCTAATCTCCACCCACAATGATTCAACATTTTGTTCATTAGAGCCAATATCATCTCTCACAACTGCCCTGATATCATCCTTTATTAATAGAGCTACCCCACCTCCTTCCCCTTCTTGTCTATCCTTCCGAATTGTCAGATACCCCTGTATGTTTAATTCCCAGTGTTGGCCATCCTGCAACCACGTTTCTGTAATGGCCACCAAATCATACCCATTTGTAATGATTTGTGCCTTCAACTCATTTACTTTATTTCGAATGCTGCGTGCGTTTAGGTAGAGTGTTTTAATACTAGTTTTTAAACCATGATTTTTAATTTTGACCCCTCCTGCAGCCCCTTTATATTCATACATATTGTCCCTTCCGATCACCTTGTGGTTTACACTTACCCCAGTGCTACGCTGCTCTGTTGCCTTCTGCCTTTTGCATTCTTTCTTGGGGTCCTGTTCATCTGCGCTCTCACCCACTCTAACTAGCTCAGAGCCCTCTCCTGGGTTCCGAATACTCCTCGCATTGAGGCACCGAGCTTTCAGGCTTGCCTTTTTATTACACTTTGACCCTTTAGAATTTTGCTGTACATTGGCCCTTTTTGTTTTTTGCCTTGGGTTTCTCTGCCCTCCACTTTTACTCATCTCCTTTCTGTCTTTTGTTTCTGTCTCCCTGCATTGGTTCCCATCCCCCTGCCATATTAGTTTAACTCCTCCCCAACAGCAGTAGCAAACACTCCCCCGAGGACATTGGTTCCGGTCCTGCCCAGGTGCAGACCATCCGGTTTGTACTGGTCCCACCTCCCCCAGAACCGGTTCCAATGCCCCAGAAATTTGAATCCCTCCCTGCTGCACCACTGCTCAAGCCACGTATTCATCTGCGCTATCCTGCGATTCCTACTCTGACTAGCACGTGGCACTGGTAGCGATCCCGAGATTACTACTTTTGAGGTCCTACGTTTTAATTTAGCTCCTAGCTCCTTAAATTCGTCTCGTAGGACCTCATCCCTTTTTTTTATATCTATGTCGTTGGTACCAATGTGCACCACGACAACTGGCTGTTCTCCCTCCCTTTTCAGAAATGCATGGGATAGGACAACAGAAGATCAAACCACCAAAAAAAAACTCATGGGAAGGAGGTGGGGGGAATGATTCCCAACACCCCAATAATTTTCACTATGTCATTCCCTGTCCAAGATTGCAGGCATGCAGCCTGTGATAGCAACACTGTCTTGACATAAAGAAATACAGCTCAAGGAAACACTCCCCCACCTTATAGGTCAGGGTGTGAGAGTGCACTGGGTGTCAGGACACTACTCAGCAGATTTGACAACTCCGCTCTCGACAGAACCCACCCTCGCCCGGGAGCCATACGGAACCCAACCTCGCCTCGCACACAACCTGCCCATGTACATGAGCAAGTGGTAGTCTGCATTCCGCTACCCTATGGCAAAGCAAGATGGAAGACCATGTCACTAGTTGCGTTCTTTCATTTATGATGTGCAAGCCTGGATAAGGGTATGCATATTATTCAGATCAAAATAAAATAATTTTCTCTCCCTCCCTTTACATCTACATGCAAGTGTTAAAAGACATTGAAATTCATTTTTTAAGATGTCACAATGGTTTTATAATTATGCGCCTCAACCGCCCACATAAATATGCCACACTGAATAGTACGTTGCTCAAATCAATGCTTTTTGCAGGAAAATTACTATCTACCAGTGCAGTGGTACAGTGTGGTGACATGTGACATGGCACAAGAGTGGTGTTAAAGCACTCTGTCTGTCTGCCTTTCCACCACCCCCACGTCGACCTGAGGAAATGGGAACAGAACCTACAGAAATACAAAGTCAACATGGGTCAATCGCACATGTCTTTGCAAAAGGCTTGCACCATCTTCCCCAGTATACAACACAACAGTAAGAGAATAAAACCCAATTGGAAGGGGTCAACGACAATCTTCTGGAGTTGATTCACGCCCTCAAACCACCACCTGTCTGCAGATTTTGCTTTTACTCTCAGCCTACACACTTACTGCACACGCAGCACTTCCCATATTCAGTTTCTCTGCCTTTTCTCAGACCCTGAAACCCAGCACAGCATCAGTTCACCTGTTCTGCATCATTCTCTTGTATTGCATTAAAACAAGCGTAAATGAATCCCTCTGAATCGAATCAACTATCCAATTTTACCTTCTTTCTCTTTTCAGTCTTAGGTACCAATGTCTTTCAGCAAGGCTAGTATTTTCAATTTCTGATTTTAGGCAACTACAGTACTAATCGCGAATAGACATTTCCCAACAGATCATTTTACAAATGATTTGACGGCTACATAGCCTACATTGTGTGTCTCTACATTAGTTTGCACATAGTACTTTTACTTTCATGAATTATAAAATTCAACAAGACTAGAATTGGTGTACGGAAAAATTTCCAGGAATCTGGGAAGGAGCAACACTTGGGATTTGCCACTTTGTAAACAATGATCACAATATGTTGTGCACCAACAACTTCAAGGCTGAGTGATGTAATCAGGTTACAATTCTCTGGAATCTGCATATTATTGGGGCACAATTAAGGGAGTTTAATTCATTCACTTTTAACCCAATTCTGGCCTGGGACTGACTGTTCATACAAGTGCCGAAAATGGAAAATGCTCATTTCCCCAGCTCGGACCTCACAAATTTTAGATTTACTAACCAAGATAACTTTGCTTTGATACCCTCAAGCACTACTACAAAGATATACATCCCTTGGGGGAAATAGAGTAGCAGTGAGTTAAGAACAGGCCTTTCACTCCAGAGCTGGGCTCAAATCCTGCCCAGATAAAAGGAAAGTCTACTTCCTGCTAGTTGTAGAGGTTCTATTTGAAATTAGTTCATAGAAGTGTCCCAAATTCAGCACTAATTGGCATTCATATTCAGAAAGGCCACAGGACATGAGAAATGGAAAAAAATGTCACACTGCTGCAGGAGAGCTGCTCAAGATTGAGCCCGCGTAGAGGGAGCCAAGGTCTGCTGCCAACACTGATTTGTTCCATTCCCCAGTACCAACATCCTTCAATTTGACGAAGAAAAAAAGATCAACACCTCCCGCATTGAAGAATATGGCAGCAATTTTCTCTCTAGTTTTCTCCCATCCTTATTCCATGGTTGCCAACAGCAATTTTGTATTTCACCCAACAGCTAGTCTTCACTTGTGATCCTAAACAGCAAATGTCACTAAGTTATTCGACCATGGAAGTTAGCCCAATCCTGTCCTTAACCAATGTCCAATCAGAAGTAGGAACCCGGAGTTATGTTCCCCACCCTGCCTTGATCAAATACAGAACTCATCATGACCGGTTCAGCAAAGACCACCTGGGACATCATTGGCCTGTTTACACCAGTATCGCATCACATCGGTGTTCATTAACCCAAGCCATCAAGGGAACTGTATGTCATTGGAGATTGGAGCATTAAAATGTGACAGTTCCCTGAATCCCACATGATCACAGAAAGCAATGAGTAGCAAGAGGAGAATGAGCAGCTGGTGTTGAGTGTGGGTAAGTAACCAACCAAAGGAGTCATGAAGAAATCGGCTTCAGGTGACGCTAGAAAATTGGGGACAGATGTAGCAAGGCACATAAGATTCAGGAAGTGAATTCCAACATACAGTGCCATGGTGCTGAAAGCTTAACAACTTGCATTCATATAGCACTTTTAAATGTAATAAAACATTCCAAAGCACTTCACAGGAGCACAATCAGACAAAAATAGCTCAGCTACTAATGGTGGAGGAAAGGAATTGGGATGGGGAAAAGACAGGGAAAAGAAGAAAGATGGTCTGTAGGAAGGCAGAGTCAGAAGAGTACAGGATGAGAGTCTGGACATTGGCAGTTTCAGAGGAAGGGTGGAGCAAGACCACGTAGAGTTTTGCAAATGTGAACAAGAATGTTAAATATCAATACATTGGGGAATGAGGAGCCAGTGGATTTCAGCTTGAGATGTGTAATAGATGAGCGTGATCTAGTACAGAATAGCATATTCCCGTTTGATTTTTAGGCAAGTTGGAGTTTGTGTAGGGGACCATCAAGCGCAGCATTCGAGACGTGAAATCTTTTGGTAACAAAGGCACATGAAATTTTCAGCTCCAATGGGGGTGAGAGTTGGACAGAAGTAGCTGATCTGATGGAGGTGGAAATGAACAGTCTTCATTCTGGCAGAGGCAAACAAATTAACAAATTCACAACACAAGTTATTTCTATTCCACGACTGCACATAGCAATAACTTTTAATGATTAGTTTGTATGGTAGTTTAAATAGATGCATGTGTCACTCTTCTTGCCTGCCTTTTAGGACTGAGATGAGGAGAAATTTCTTCAGAGGGTGGTGAATCTTTGGAATTCTCTACCCCAGTGGGCAGTAGAGGCTCAGTCGTTGAGTATATTCAAGACAGAGACCAATAGATTTTTGGATATTAAAGGAATCAAGGGATATGGGGACAGTGCAGGAAAGCAGAGTTGAGGTATAAGATCAGCCATGATCTACTGAGTGGCGGAGCAGGATCGAAGGGGCGAATAGCCTATTGCTATTTCTTATGTTATGTTATTATAGGGTCTTAAATCTGAACAAAATACCTCGGTATGAGAGGCAAGCTAGCCAAGGTAGGTTGGAAACTAGATTATATGATGGTAGATTAGCATTGGCTAACATTTAAAGAAATCATTCATAATTCACCAGAAACATATATTCCCTTAAGGAATAAAAACGCTATTTCAAAAATGGTCGAAGTATGGCTAACAACAGAAGTTAATTAGATTAAAGGAAGAGCCTTATAATGTTGCCTAAAATAGTAAGCCTGAGGATCGGGAGGATTTTAGAATTCATCAAAGCAGGACCAAGAAATTGATAGGGAGATAAAAAGAATTATCAGAGTAAACTAGCAAAAAACGTAAACGCTTCGATAGTTGTGTAAAAAGGAAGAGACGAGCAAAAGTAAACGTGGGTCCCTTACATGCAGAGACAGGAGAAATTATCATGGGGAAGAAGAAAATGGCAGAGACATCAAACAAATATTTTGTAGCCGTCTTCACGGGAGACACAAAATACATTCCGGAAATAGTAGGGGCCCGAAATTGATGATGTCCCGCAGCAGCCCGTTTCTCGGCGATATTCGGGCGGCCCTTCATTCATTTTTTTTTTTTTACAGCTCGCTGCCGCTGAGATCCTCCACCGTGAATTTCATGGTGATGTAGCGGGCGACAGCGGGGTTCAGCGGGCGTTGGAGTCCATTCAACTCGGCAAAGTTTGGAGGCCAAGTTCTGTGCATGCGTGATTTTTTTCCAAGCGACCAAGTTCTGCGTACGCATCTGTCAAGCTGCCGACCTGTTTCTCCCCTGCTTCATAGAAACATAGAAAATAGGTGCAGGAGTAGGCCATTCAGCTCTTCGAGCCTGCACCGCCATTCAATAAGATCATGGCTGATCATTCCTTCAGTACCCCTTTCCTGCTTTCTCTCCATACCCCTTGATCCCCTTAGCCGTAAGGGCCATATCTAACTCCCTCTTGAATATATCCAATGAACTGGCATCAACAACTCTCTGCGGCAGGGAATTCCACAGGTCAACAACTCTGAGTGAAGAAGTTTCTCCTCATCTCAGTCCTAAATAGCCTACCCCTTATCCTAAGACTACGTCCCCTGGTTCTGGACTTCCCCAACATCGAGAACATTCTTCCCGCATCTAACCTGTCCAGTCCCATCAGAATCTTAAGTTTCTATGAGATCCCCTCTCATCCTTCTAAACGCCAGTGAATAAAGGCCCAGTTGATCTAGTCTCTCATGGCAGCCCAGCCATCCCTGGAATCAGTCTGGTGAACCTTCGCTGCACTCCCTCAATAGCAAGAACGTCCTTCCTCAGATTAAGAGACCAAAACTGAACACAATATTCCAGGTGGGGCCTCACTAAGGCCCTGGACAACTGCAGTAAGACCTTCCTGCTCCTATATTCAAATCCCCTCGCTATAAAGGCCAACATACCATTTGCCTTCTTTACCGCCTGCTGCGCCTGCGTGCCCACTTTCAGTGACTGATGAACCATGACACCCAGGTCTCGTTGCACCTCCCTTTTTCTAGTCTGCCGCCATTCAGATAATATTCTGCCTTTGTGTTTTTGCCCCCAAAATGGATAACCTCACATTTATCCACATTATACTGCATCTGCCATGTATTTGCCCACTCACCTAGTCTGTCCAAATCACCCTGCAGCCTCTTAGCATCCTCCTCACAGCTCACACCGCCACCCAGTTTAGTGTCATCCGCAAACTTGGAAATATTACACTCTATTCCTTCATCTAAATCGTTAATGTATATTGTAAAGCGTTGGGGTCCCAGCACTGAGCCCTGCGGCACTCCACTAGTAACTGCCTACCATTCTGAAAAGGACCTGTTTATCCCAACTCTCTGCTTCCTGTCTGCCAACCAGTTCTCTATCCATGTCAGTACATTACCCCCAATACCATGCGCTTTGATTTTGTATACCAATCTCTTGTGCGGGACCTGGTCAAAAGCCTTTTGAAAGTCCAAATACACCACATCCACTGGTTCTCCCTTGTCCACTCTGCTAGTTACATCCTCAAAAAATTCCAGAAGATTCGTCAAGCATGATTTCCCTTTCATAAATCCATGCTGACTCGGTCCGATCCTGTCACTGCTTTCTAAATGGGCTGCTATTTCACCCTTAAATGATTGATTCCAACATTTTCCCCACCACTGATGTCAGGCTAACCGGTCTATAATTACCCATTTTCTCTCTCCCTCCTTTTCAAAAAAGTGGCATTACATTAGCTACACTCCAGTCCACAGGAACTGATCCAGAGTCGATAGATTGTTGGAAATTGATCACCAATGCATCCACTATTTCTAGGGCCACTTCCTTAAGTACTCTGGCATGCAGACTATCAGGACCCGGGGATTTATCGGCCTTTAATCCCATCAATTTCCCCAACACAATTTCCCGCCTAATAAGGATATCTTTCAATTCCTCATTCTCACTAGACCCACTGTCCCAGAGTACATTCGGAAGGTTATTTGTATCTTCCTTTGTGAAGACAGAACTGAAGTATTGGTTCAATTGGTCTGCCATTTCTTTGTTCCCCATTATAAATTCACCTGAATCCGACTGCAAGGGACCTACGTTTGTCTTTACTAATCTTTTTCTCTTCACATATTTATAGAAGCTTTTGCAGTCAGTTTTTATGTTCCCTGCAAGCTTCCTCTTTTTTCTGTGGACTGGAGTATAGCTAATGTAATGCCACTTTTTTGAAAAGGAGGGAGAGAGAAAGTGGGTAATTATAGACCGGTTAGCCTGACATCAGTAGGGGGGAAAATGTTGGAATGAATCATTAAGGGTGAAATAGCAGCTCATTTAGAAAGCAGTGACAGGATCGGACCGAGTCAGCATGGATTTATGAAAGGGAAATCATGCTTGACGAATCTTCTGGAATTTTTTGAGGATGTAACTAGCAGAGTGGACAAGGGAGAACCAGCGGATGTGGTGTATTTGGACTTTCAAAAGGCTTTTGACCAGATCCCGCACAAGAGATTGGTGTACAAAAGTACTCTATTTTCCTCTTCTTAATTAAACCCTTAGTCCTCCTCTGTTGAATTCTAAATTTCTCCCAGTCCTCAGGTTTGTTGCTTTTTCTAGCCAATTTATATGCCTCTTCCTTGGTTTTAACACCATCCTTAATTTCCCTTGTTAGCCATGGTTGAGCCACCTTCCCAGTTTTATTTTTACTCCAGACAGGGATGTACAATTGCTGAAGTTCATCCATGTGATCTTTAAATGTTTGCCATTGCTTATCCACCGTCAACCCTTTAAGTATCCTCTGCCAGTCCATTCTAGCCAATTCACATCTCATAACGTAGAAGTTACCTTTCCTTATGTTCAGGACCCTAGTTTCCAAATTAACTTTGTCACTCTCCATCTTAATAAGGAATTCTACCATATTATTGTTACTTTTCCCCAAAAGGCCTCGCACAACAAGATTGCTAATTAGTCCCTTCTCATTACACATCACCCAGTCTAGGATGGCCAGCTCCCTGGTTGGTTCCTCGACATATTGGTCTCGAAAACCATCCCTAATATACTCCAGGAAATCCTCCTTCACTGCATTGCTACCAGTTAGGTTAGCCCAATCAATATGTAGATTAAAGTCGCCCATGATTACTGCTGTACCTTTATTGCACACATCCCTCATTTCTTGTTTGATGCTGTCCCCAACCTCACTACTACTATTTGGTGGTCTATACACAACTCCCACTAGCGTTTTCTGCCCTTTGGAATTCCGCAGCTCCACTCATACTGATTCCACATCATCCAGGCTAATGTCCTTCCTTACAATTGCATTGATTTCTTCTTTAACCAGCAACACCACCCAGCCTCCTTTTCCTTTCTGTCTATCCTTCCTAAATACTGAACACCCTTGGATGTTGAGTTCCCAGCCTTTGTCACCCTGGAGGCATGTCTCCGTGATGCCAATCACATCATATCCGTTAACTGCTATTTGCGCAGTTAATTCATCCACCTTATTCTGAATACTCCTCGCATTGAGGCACAAAGCCTTCAGGCTTGTCTTTTTAACACACTTTGCCCCTTTTGAATCTTGCTGTAACATGGCCCTTTTTGCTTTTTGCCTTGGGTTTCTCTGCCCTCACTTTTACTATTCTCCTTTCTATCTTTTGCTTCTGCCCCCCTTCTATTTCCCTCTGTCTCCCTGCATCGGTTCCCATCCCCCTGCCATATTAGTTTAACTCCTCCCCAAAAGCACTAG